>NC_092162.1:72628185-72718185 GCF_045791955.1 Oncorhynchus clarkii lewisi
GACCATAGTGATGTGGTATTTACTATAGTAGTGTATTAGACCATAGTGATGTGGTATTTACTATAGTAGTGTATTAGACCATAGTGATGTGGTATTTACTATAGTAGTGTAGTGGACCATAGTGATGTGGTATTTACTATAGTAGTGTAGTGGACCATAGTGATGTGGTATTTACTATAGTAGTGTATTAGACCATAGTGATGTGGTATTTACTATAGTAGTGTATTAGACCATAGTGATGTGGTATTTACTATAGTAGTGTATTAGACCATAGTGATGTGGTATTTACTATAGTAGTATAGTGGACCATAGTGATGTGATATTTACTATAGTAGTGTATTAGACCATAGTGATGTGGTATTTACTATAGTAGTGTAGTGGACCATAGTGATGTGGTATTTACTATAGTAGTGTATTAGACCATAGTGATGTGGTATTTACTATAGTAGTGTAGTGGACCATAGTGATGTGGTATTTACTATAGTAGTGTAGTATACAACAGTGATGGTATTTACTATAGTAGTGTAGTGGACCATAGTGACGTGGTGTAGTATAGTGGACCATAGTGATGTGGTATTTACTATAGTAGTGTATTAGACCATAGTGATGTGGTATTTACTATAGTAGTGTAGTGGACCATAGTGATGTGGTATTTACTATAGTAGTGTAGTATACAACAGTGATGGTATTTACTATAGTAGTGTAGTGGACCATAGTGACGTGGTGTAGTATAGTGGACCATAGTGATGTGGTATTTACTATAGTAGTGTATTAGACCATAGTGATGTGGTATTTACTATAGTAGTGTAGTGTAGTAGACCATAGTGATGTGGTATTTACTATAGTAGTGTAGTGGACCATAGTGATGTGGTATTTACTATAGTAGTGTAGTGGACCATAGTGATGTGGTATTTACTATAGTAGTGTATTAGACCATAGTGATGTGGTATTTACTATAGTAGTGTAGTGGACCACTCACCTGGCTGGATGATAAATGTTGTTTGTCTTAGTAGAGATCTCGCTTCGTTCAACTTGATATATGACTGGAGCCTTTCAGGTTTGATGTGTGTGTTCGTGTGTGTGAGCGAGGGTGTGTGTGGATGTGGGCGTGTGCGTGTGTGTGTGTGTGTGTGTGTGTGTGTGTGTTTGTGAATTGATCTCTTCATTAGTGTGGACATCAATAATAATATTTCACCTGAGGACCAGCCAGAGTGTTTCTAATGTTCAGTGCCGTGTGAGAAACGTCCGTGCTGCCGTCCGTGTAAAAATCATTTTTCACACGTCGGTGGCTAATTTGCTCAGAGCCATTCTGTTCTGTCTAAACGAGGGGGTCGGAGTAATTTACGATCGGTGAGACTAAAAAAAACCCTGACAAGAGGAGGTTGTTCTCTTTGATTAGGATAGAGAGATACGGGTTCACTGAAGTCACTGAAGCCTCATAATTGTTGTAAATGTACATTTCATTTGCAATTAACCTCAAAGATCATTTCAAACCGAAAGTCAATCAATCAATGAAGTGTATTTTATAAAGCCCTTTATAACATCTAGTTGTCAGAAAGTTCTACAGACAGAAATGCATTATGCTGTGAACCTTCCAGAGGTGTTGTCACGCCCTGATCTGTTTTCACCTGTCCTTGTGCTCGTCTCCGCCCCCTCCAGGTGTCGCCCATCGTCCCCACTCTACCTCTGGGTGTTGATACCTGTTTTTCTGACTGTCTGTGCCATTTCGTATCGTTTGTTCAAGCCTATCAGCATTTTGTGCCTCAGCTCCTGCCTTTTCCAGTTTCTCTTTTCTCGCCCTTCTGGTTCTTGACCCTTGCCTGTCCTGACTCCGAAGCCCGCCTGCCTGACCACTCTGCCTGTCCTGACTCCGAAGCCCGCCTGCCTGACCCTGAGCCTGCCTGCCGTCCTGTACCTTTGCCACTACTCTGTTTGTCGACCCCTGCCTGCCTTGACCTGTCATTTGACTGCCCCTGTTGTTACAATAAACATTGTTACTTCACCCAGTCTGCAATTGGGTCTCACCTTAATCCCTGATTGTTGTGGGAGTCAATGGGGTTCGGAAGGGTGAGGGCACTCAATCAAGACATGGGAGGAACGCATGGACGAAGAAAGGAGGAGAAATCTAGATGAAAGACAGAAGAAAAGGAAAGAAGAGGACATTGAAAGGAAAAAATGAAGAACGAACTGAAAGACGACAGAACAGACTGAAAGACGAAAGAACAGACTGAAAGATGAAAGAACAGACTGAAAGACAAAAGAACGGACTGAAAGACGAAAGAACGGACTGAAAGACGAAAGAACGGACTGAAAGACGAAAGAACGGACTGAAAGACGAAAGAACGGACTGAAAGACGAAAAAAGTGCTACAGTGTTCATCTTGCCTAAAGTCAATTCTAGCCTAGAAGTACACTTTAAATTGCTGTTCGCCAAAATACTATTTGAGTTTATTAATGAGTGAAGTGCCCTAAACCAAGCTAGGTTTTTTTTTATTGAGCCGGCAGAGTGCCATCCTGTGAACAGTAAATGTATAATTTACATTTTTCAACAAGAAAAGCGGACTCTTCTTCTGCACACGCCGCTACCTCATAAATCAAAACCCCTCTGGACCAGCCCTCACAGTCCCTTTTTAAGATAGGTTACTTTGATGATTTGGCCATGATATTGAAAGGGTACTAATGTAGGGTGGCAGTAGCTTGCCTTGTATTGTTTTTTTGGTATCAAAATGCAGACCATGTCACATGGTGGATGGGACATCCAGTTGACATGTGTGGAGGTGACAGGTATTCAGTGGTTGGTGATGAGGAGAACAGGACAAGGTGACTCTCTCTCTCTTTCTCTTTCTCTCTCTCTTTCTTTCTCTCTCTCTCTCTCTCAATTAGAGGGGCTTCATTGGCATTGGCATTAAATGTGAAGATTGTATAATATAAAATCAATTCTCTACGTGTAATTATTCCGTAATTCAATGAATCAAATCAAATCAAATGTATTTATATAGCCCTTCGTACATCAGCTGATATCTCAAAGTGCTGTACAGAAACCCAGGCTAAAACCCGAAAACAGCAAGCAATGCAGTTGTAGAAGCACGGTGGCTAGGAAAAACTCCCTAGAAAGGCCAAAACCTAGGAAGAAACCTAGAGAGGAACCAGGCTATGTGGGGTGGCCAGTCCTCTTCTGGCTGTGCCGGGTGGAGATTATAACAGAACATGGCCAAGATGTTCAAATGTTCATAAATGACCAGCATGGTCGAATAATAATAAGGCAGAACAGTTGAAACTGGAGCAGCAGCATGGTCAGGTGGATTGGGGACAGCAAGGAGTCATCATGTCAGGTATTCCTGGGGCATGGTCCTAGGGCTCAGGTCCTCCGAGAGAGAGAAAGAAAGAGAGAATTAGAGAGAGCATATGTGGGATGGCCAGTCCTCTTCTGGCTGTGCCGGGTGGAGATTATAACAGAACATGGCCAAGATGTTCAAATGTTCATAAATGACCAGCATGGTTGAATAATAATAAGGCAGAACAGTTTAAACTGGAGCAGCAGCACGGTCAGGTGGACTGGGGACAGCCAACCCAGACAGGATGACCACATCAGTGAATCAACCCACTCAGGTGACGCACCCCCTCCAGGGACGGCATGAGAGAGCCCCAGTAAGCCTGTGACTCAGCCACTGTAATAGGGTTAGAGGCAGAGAATCCCAGTGGAAAGAGGGGAACCGGCCAGGCAGAGACAGCAAGGGCGGTTCTTTGCTCCAGAGCCTTTCCGTTCACCTTCCCACTCCTGGGCCAGACTACACTCAATCATATGACCCACTGAAGAGATGAGTCTTCAGTAGAGACTTAAAGGTTGAGACCGAGTTTGCGTCTCTGACATGGGTAGGCAGACCGTTCCATAAAAATGGAGCTCTATAGGAGAAAGCCCTGCCTCCAGCTGTTTGCTTAGAAATTCTAGGGACAATTAGGAGGCCTGCGTCTTGTGACCGTAGCGTACGTGTAGGTATGTACGGTAGGACCAAATCAGAGAGATAGGTAGGAGCAAGCCCATGTAATGCTTTGTAGGTTAGCAGTAAAACCTTGAAATCAGCCCTTGCTTTGACAGGAAGCCAGTGTAGAGAGGCTAGCACTGGAGTAATATGATCAAATTTTTTGGTTCTAGTCAGGATTCTAGCAGCCGTATTTAGCACTAACTGAAGTTTATTTAGTGCTTTATCCGGGTAGCCGGAAAGTAGAGCATTGCAGTAGTCTAACCTAGAAGTGACAAAAGCATGGATTAATTTTTCTGCATCATTTTTGGACAGAAAGTTTCTGATTTTTGCAATGTTACGTAGATGGAAAAAAGCTGTCCTTGGTCTTGATATGTTCTTCAAAAGAGAGATCAGGGTCCAGAGTAACGCTGAGGTCCTTCACAGTTTAATTTGAGACGACTGTACAACCATTAAGAATAATTGTCAGATTCAACAGAAGATCTCTTTGTTTCTTGATACCTAGAACAAGCATCTCTGTTTTGTCCGAGTTTAAAAGTAGAAAGTTTGCAGCCATCCACTTCCTAATGTCTGAAACACATGCTTCTAGCAAGGGCAATTTTGGGGCTTCACCATGTTTCATTGAAATGTACAGCTGTGTGTCATCCGCATAGCAGTGAAAGTTAACATTATGTTTTCGAATAACATCCCCAAGAGGTAAAATATATAGTGAAAACAATAGTGGTCCTAAAACAGAACCTTGAGGAACACCAAAATTTACAGTTGATTTGTCAGAGGACAAACCATTCACAGAGACAAACTGATATCTTTCCGACAGATAAGATCTAAACCAGGCCAGAACTTGTCCGTGTAGACCAATTTGGGTTTCCAATCTCTCCAAAAGAATGTGGTGATCGATGATATCAAAAGCAGCACTAAGGTCTAGGAGCACGAGGACAGATGCAGAGCCTCGGTCCGATGCCATTAAAATGTCATTTACCACCTTCACAAGTATCGTCTCAGTGCTATGATGTGGTCTAAAACCAGACTGAAGCATTTCGTATACATTGTTTGTCTTCAGGAAGGCAGTGAGTTGTTGCGCAACAGCCTTTTCTAAAATTTTTGAGAGGAATGGAAGATTCGATATAGGCCGATAGTTTTTTATATTTTCTGGGTCAAGGTTTGGCTTTTTCAAGAGAGGCTTTATTACTGCCACTTTTAGTGAGTTTGGTACACATCCGGTGGATAGAGAGCCGTTTATTATGTTCAACATAGGAGGGCCAAGCACAGGAAGCAGCTCTTTCAGTAGTTTAGTTGGAATAGGGTCCAGTATGCAGCTTGAAGGTTTAGAGGCCATGATTATTTTCATCATTGTGTCAAGAGATATAGTACTAAAACACTTGAGCGTCTCTCTTGATCCTAGGTCCTGGCAGAGTTGTGCAGACTCAGGACAACTGAGCTTTGAAGGAATACGCAGATTAATTAATTTAAAGGAGGAGTCCGTAATTTGCTTTCTAATAATCATAATCTTTTCCTCAAAGAAGTTCATGAATTTATCACTGCTAAAGTGAAAGTCATCCTTGAGTTTTTTTTTTTAGTTTATTTTTATTTTTACAGGGACAGTGCACATTAATCAACGTTTCAGTAAAAGTGCCGGTTTTAGCCAGCCGGCTAATTTTCAACCGCAGTCCCTGGGCAGGTTATTAAAAACAATTACAATATAGACAATAGCAGCATAGAACAAGCAAGACATAGCAACATAGGACAAGCAAGACATAGCATACAGAGCAACATAGGACAAGCAAGACGTAGCATACAGACAGAGCAACATAAAACAAAAAGCAGCAAGACAAAATTCATAAAAGCAACAAAGTGTTTCCACACCTCACAAGCTACAGACAACAGACAACATGGAAAGCGGCAACACACAGCTAGGGACCATGTTCACAAATCTGATTGACCTTTAGCCATGTCTTCAAGCATTTTGTGAAAGTGTGATATGTGGTGCAGTTATGTGTGTCTGATGGCAGTGTATTCCAGACATGGGAAGCTCTCACAGAGAATGCAGATTTACTAAAGGTGCTTTTCCTTAGGGGAACTATACAGTCACCTCTCATGGCAGACCTTGTGGATCTGCTGCCATATGTCTGGGTTTTCTGTTTAACAAAAATATTGAGTGGAGGGGGAGCCAGACCATTAAAGATCTTGAATACAAGACATGCGTCGGTGTATTGCACAAGATTTTCCCAACTCAAGAGCTCATGCTTTCTAAGAATGTGACAATGATGATGGCTATTGGGCTTCCTATCAAGCACTTTGAGAGCCTGTTTGTAGACAGACTGAATAGGTTTCCTCTCTTGGGGTATGTTGCTTTTTAGTTAGCTTTGCGACAGTATCAAAAAGGAATTTCGGATTGTTCTTATTTTCCTCAATTAAGTTAGAAAAATAGGATGATCGAGCAGCAGTAAGGGCTCTTCGGTACTGCACAGTACTGTCTTTCCAAGCTAGTCGGAAGACTTCCAGTTTGGTGTGGCGCCATTTCCGTTCCAATTTTCTGGAAGCTTGCTTCAGAGCTCGGGTATTTTCTGTGTACCAGGGAGCTAGTTTCTTATGAGAAATGTTTTTAGTTTTTAAGGGTGCAACTGCATCTAGGGTATTGCGCAAGGTGAAATTGAGTTCCTCAGTTAGGTGGTTAACTGATTTTTGTTCTCTGGCGTCCTTGGGTAGACAGAGGGAATCTGGAAGGACATCAAGGAATCTTTGTGTTGTCTGTGAATTTATAGCACGACTTTTGATGATCCTTGGTTGGGGTCTGAGCAGATTATTTGTTGCAAGTGCAAACGTAATAAAATGGTGGTCCGATAGTCCAGGATTATGAGGAAAAACATTAAGATCCACAACATTTATTCCATGGGACAAAACTAGGTCCAGCGTATGACTGTGACAGTGAGTGGGTCCAGAGACATGTTGGACAAAACCCACTGAGTCGATGATGGCTCCGAAAGCCTTTTGGAGTGGGTCTGTGGACTTTTCCATGTGAATATTAAAGTCACCAAAGATTAGAATATTATCTGCTATGACTACAAGGTCCGATAGGAATTCAGGGAACTCAGTGAGGAACGCTGTATATGGCCCAGGAGGCCTGTAAACAGTAGCTATAAAAAGTGATTGAGTAGGCTGCATAGATTTCATGACTAGAAGCTCAAAAGACGAAAACGTCATCATTTTTTTTTTTTTGTAAATTGAAATTTGCTATCGTAAATGTTAGCAACACCTCCGCCTTTGCGGGATGCACAGGGGATATGGTCACTAGTGTAGCCAGGAGGTGAGGCCTCATTTAACACAGTAAATTCATCAGGCTTAAGCCATGTTTCAGTCAGGCCAATCACATCAAGATTATGATCAGTGATTAGTTCATTGACTATAATTGCCTTTGAAGTAAGGGATCTAACATTAAGTAGCCCTATTTTGAGATGTGAGGTATCATGATCTCTTTCAATAATGACAGGAATGGAGGTGGTCTTTATCCTAGTGAGATTGCTAAGGCGAACACCGCCATGTTTAGTTTTGCCCAACCTAGGTCGAGGCACAGACACGGTGATAGCTGAGCTGACTACACTGACTGTGCTAGTGGCAGACTCCACTATGCTGGCAGGCTGGCTGACAGCCTGCTGCCTGGCCTGCACCCCATTTCATTGTGGAGCTAGAGGAGTTAGAGCCCTGTCTATGTTGGTAGATAAAATGAGAGCACCCCTCCAGCTAGGATGGAGTCCGTCACTCCTCAGCAGGTCAGGCTTGGTCCTGTTTGTGGGTGAGTCCCAGAAAGATGGCCAATTATCTACAAATTCTATCTGTTGGGAGGGGCAGAAAACAGTTTTCAACCAGCGATTGAGTTGTGAGACTCTGCTGTAGAGCTCATCACTCCCCCTAACTGGGAGGGGGCCAGAGACAATTACTCAATGCCGACACATCTTTCTAGCTGATTTACACGCAGAAGCTATGTTGCGCTTGGTGATCTCTGACTGTTTCATCCTAACATCGTTGGTGCCGACGTGGATAACAATATCTCTATACTCTCTACACTCGCCAGTTTTAGCTTTAGCCAGCACCATCTTCAGATTAGCCTTAACGTCGGTAGCCCTGCCCCCCGGTAAACAGTGTATGATCGCTGGATGATTCATTTTAAGTCTAATACTGCGGGTAATGGAGTCGCTAATGATGATGATGATGATGATAATGAGAGTTTTCAATTTGTCAGAGCTAATGGTGGGAAGCTTCGGCGTCTCAGACCCCGTAACGGGAGGAGTAGAGACCAGAGAAGACTCGGCCTCTGACTCCAACCCGCTGCTGAATGGGGAAAACCGGTTGAAAGTTTCTGTCGGCTGAATGAGCGACACCGGTTGAGCGTTCCTACAGCATTTCCTTCCAGAAACCGTGAGAAAGTTGTCCGGCTGCGGGGACTGTGCCAGGGGATTTATACTACTATCTGTACTTACTGGTGGCACAGACGCGGTTTCATCCTTTCCTACACTGAAATTACCCTTGTCTAGCGATTGCGTCTGAAGTTGGGCTTGTAGCACAGCTCTCCTCGCCGTAAGGCGAGTACAGCGACTGCAATTAGAAGGCATCATGTTAATGTTACTACTTAGCTTCGGCTGTTGGAGGTCCTGACGAATCGTGTAAAGCGTAAAAATAAAGCGTCCGGAGTGAAAAAGTTGAGGAAAAAAAACAAAAATATAAACGGTAATTAAAAAGTAAAAACCGTAAATTTGTCAGGTAGCAAAACAGGTTGGCAACAAAACGCACAGCAACTCGAAAACAAGTCTGCAAGTTGTTGACCGGAAATGACGTCAAGCACCACACAGGAGTTCTCCTGAATCACGGAATAGTATTTATCTAGGATGTCGGGGGCGCCATGGAAACATGTTGTTTATAGAGTGTACATTTCCCGAATATAACTCTTCAGATATTTTATTATTTGATTGATTATTCACTTATTAATGTATTCTTACCTCATCAGTCACATATCATGGGTTATCTGCACGAACCCTAGCATAGGTCATGAATCAGCCATATAGAAATTGGCATTCTTTATTTATTTACTAACTAACTTAAATCAGTCACAGAATCACATAAACACACAATGGTTACTGACATGATAGAAAAGTCCCTAGTGGACTAAGCCGATATGAAGGCAGTAGACAAAGGAAAGGGGTGGGGACAGTTTAAGAGCAGGAAAGTCAAAGATGATTGCGTTCCCCAGAGGTCCCAAGGTCTTCCGTGGTTTTAGTTGTTGTCGTGTCTTTACTATCATTAAATGAAGACTTTGTTTTATCAAAGATTCTCTGTAATTAGTATTACGCAAATAAACTGATTAATTATGTAACTGTAATTAACTAGGAAGTCGGGGCACCAAGGAAAATATTCAGATTACAAAGTTGTAATTACTAATATAACTTTCAGATATTTTCAAAGTCTACTTTATTAATGAATGATTTACTTTACCTCACGTTAGTCTCATTCCAAACATCGTAAATTGTTGGTTATCTCCACGAACCCAGTCTTCACTATGAGTCATCCATACATCAATTGTCTTAAATCATTTATTTACTAACTATGTAATTCACAGAAATGCATAAACAAACAGTTGATAGTTACAAGGAAATGATAACGGAGTTTCCCTAGTGGTATAAACCGGCATCGCGGCTTGGTGTACAAAAGGGAAATGGGGGTCGACTGAGATAAGACGACACACAATTGATAATTATAACAATTGAAATGCTACTCCTTTGCACATGAACGCTCACTCATTCGGGAACAATTGCAATCAAAATATATATTTACTCTCAGTGTGTCGTCGGGGTCTCTTGAAAAGTTTGTTTCTTCTGGAAAGTGTCCGTCTTCTCTCTCTCTCTCTGTCGTGGTTAGAATGGATAGTTTAGAGTGTCATTATGGATAGGTGTTTCGGCGGTTGTCGTTCTTCGCGTTCAATGGTACTGAATTCCTAGCTGCAGACTAGTAATTAACATCAAAGACTTGTTCTTATTCTGTTGGTATCGATAGTCTAAGAGTTTAACCACGTGGGATGGTTAAAAGATTCAGCAGTCTACTCAAACCTTGGCCCTCTCGTTATCGAGGTAAGCTGGTCTGCAACCTTTGTTCTCTCGCAATTGAGGGAAAGATGGTCTGTTGAGAAATTCTCAAAGTGGGGGTTATATTCGGAATTGCAGAAAAGGGCCTGTCCCAGGATGCTCGACCATAACTGGGCTCATGGGCGGTTCTCTGATTTAGTTAAACTCCAAAGGGAATTGTAGTTTCCTTCATTAAACAGTCCAAAATCACATTATACAATTTTACAAACAGTATCATCTTCACTCATTCATCTTATGCAACACTTAGATGTAAACCTCATATCTGAGGCTATTATATAAACAGCGTTATGGAAATGAGGCTGTATTGTCTCCCATGAGTGTATCAAAATGGTACCAAACTTTTATACCTTCTCCAGAACATAAATGTTGTTCGGACCTCAAGTTCTGTGAGGTGGAATAAATTCCTTTGTTCTCTGTGAAACTTCACTCTGTCTCTATACTGTGTGGCCATGAGGAGATCATCTCCTTCAAGGAATTTATGACCTCTCTCTGACCACAGCAGCTCGCTGTACCCAAAGAGGGCAACGTCATGACATTGTTAATATGGATACTTCAGAGTACCATTCATGTTCTTAGAGCGGATCATCTGACTAAAGTATATAAACAGCTGCAGGCTGAATAATTGTTCTTTAGTTTGAAGATTTTTGTAGCGACAGCTCCATTTTCTGGTCTCATGTAAATTTTGTTGGAAGTGGCTTTTATGCTAGAGTAGAAAAGAGAACGTTCCATGCTGCCGATGTAAATGTCTGTACTCACGGAGTCACTGACTAGTTCAAACTTTTGAATGAAAGCCCATACTCTCCTTTAGAAGGCTAACACCATATTTCATCTTTTCAAAAAGATAGTCAATCATTTATTTTTTTAAATTTTTATTATTATTATTTATTTTAATTTTTTTACCCCTTTTTCTCCCCAATTTCGTGGTATCCAATTGTTGTAGTACTATCTTGTCTCATCGCTACAACTCCCGTACGGGCTCGTGAGAGACGAAGGTTGAAAGTCGTGCGTCCTCCGATACACAACCCAACCAAGCCGCACTGCTTCTTAACACAGCGCACATCCAACTCGGAAGCCAGCCGCACAATGCGCCGGAGGAAACACCGTGCACCTGGCCACCTTGGTTAGCGCACACTGCGCCCAGCCCGCCACAGGAGTCGCTGGTGCGCGATGAGACAAGGACACCCCTACCGACCAAGCCCTCCCTAACCCGGGCGACGCTAGGCCAATTGTGCGTCGCCCCACGGACCTCCCGGTCGCGGCCGGTTACGACAGAGCCTGGGCGTGAACCCAGTCTCTGATGGCACAGCTGGCGCTGCAGTACAGCGCCCTTAACCACTGCGCCACCCGGGAGGCACCCAATCATTTATTTTATCCAACATTCAGATTCAAACCCCCAATAATTGAGAAGTGTAGACAAACAAAAAAACAGCAGGAGGAGTCGTTCATGAGGTCATCAAATGAAAACAAACTCGACACGACTGTCCCTTAAGTGTCCATGGACCATTCCAACATTCTCAAAAATATATATTTTGTTTAATTCTCCATTTTTGGGGGATTAGGAGTTTTGGCAAGAAGAATGCCTTTGTTCTCCATAGGCTCCCTCAATACTGAAAGTTTCTACCAGGAACTTATGACCGTTGCAAAACCTGTAGTGGGAGAGAGCGTGAGAGACGGGGGAGCCACGATATACACCCAAAAGGACCACTTCATGACAATGGGTTGTGTTAACAATAGGGTTTGTTCTTCACTGGTTGCCCTTTTCCAGTGGCAACAGGTCACAAGTATTGCTGCTGTGATTGCACACTGTGGTATTTCACCCAATAGAAATGGGAGTTTATCAAAATGGGTCTGTGTAATCTGAGGGAAATGTGTCTCTAATAGGGTCACACATTTGGCAGGAGGTTAGGAAGTGCTGCTCAGTTTCCATCTCATTTTGTGGGCAGAGTGCACATAGCCTGTCTTCTCTTGAGAGCCATGTCTGCCTACGGCGGCCTTTCTCAATTGCAAGGCTATGCTCACTGAGTCTGTACATAGTCAAAGCTTTCCTTAAGTTTGGGTCAGTCACAGTGGTCAGGTATTCTGCCAATGTATTTCCCATTTCACTCCACAACAACCAGGCTTTAGGTTCCTCTTGATTTTGTCACATCTAATGAACAGCACTAGTGATTAAACTTACCCCAATCAGCAACACGTGATGACAATTACTATAAAGTTGAATGTTTGAAGAGACTGTTGTGAATGCTTCTCAGTCAAAAGGGGAGATGACATCTCTACACACGAGTCTCAAGGAGATAAATCATGTGTGTAATAGCGGTAATCGGGTTACAGAGATTAACTCCCGTTTCCTGGGATAAATAATTCTGAGAAACCATGAAATATAATACATTATTTCCATGAATAGCACAACATGAAATATAACCGTTAAATTAGGCCTAAAGGTTTTATTTAACCTCTCTAGGGGGTGTGGGACGCTAGCATTCCACCTGGCCAACATCCGGTGAAATTGCAGAGCGCCAAATTCAAAAACAGAAATACTCATAATAAAAATGCAGAAAACATACAAGTGTTATACATCGGCTTAATTAACCGTTGTGTCAGATTTCAAAAAGGCTTTACGGCAAAAGCCTATGCGATTATCTGAGGACAGCGCCCAGCACACAAAACATTACAAACAGTTACCAGCCAAGTAGAGGAGTAACAAAAGTCAGAAATAGCGATAAAATGTATCACTTACCTTTGATGATCTTCATATGGTTGCACTCACAAGACTCCCAGTTACCCAATAAATGTCTGTTTTGTTCGATAAAGTCCCTCTTTATATCCAAAAACCTCCATTTTGTTGGCGCGTTTTGTTCAGTAATCCACTGGCTCCAAGGCGGTCAAAACAGGCAGACGAAAAATCCCAAAAGTATCAGTAAAGTTTTTTAGAAACATGTCAAATGTTGGATACTGTAAAGGCAGTCAATGGAAAACTACAAACATTAAACAATCCCACTTCCTGGATGGATTTTTCTCAGGTTTTGGCCTGCCATATCAGTTATGTTATACTCACAGACATTATTTTAACAGTTTTGGAAACTTTAGGGTGTTTTATATCTGAATCTACCAATCATATGCATATCCTAGCTTCTGGGCCTGAGTAACAGACAGTTTACTTTGGGCATGCTTTTCATCCGGAGGTGAGAATAGTTTCCCCTACCCTAGTGAGGTTCACTAGGCAAATCAGTAAAGAACAAATTCTTATTTCCAACAACAGCCTAACAGGGAACAGTGGGTTAACTGCCTTGTTCAGGGGGAGAATAACAGATTTTTACCTTGTCAACTCAGGGACTCAATCCAGCAATCGCACGTCTTCTCCCACTCCTCTCATCTGATTTTACTAACCACCTGTCCTGGTATTCATCATTATGGGCACCTGGCATTCATCATTACGGGCAGCTAGCATTCATCATTACGGGCACCTGGCATTCATCATTACGGGCACCTGGCATTCATCATCACGCACACCTGCACTTCGTCATTAGGCACACCTGGCATTCATCATCATGCACACCGGGCATTCATCATCACACACACCTGACATTCATCATCACGCACACCTGACATTCATCATTACACACACCTGACAGTCATCATTAAACACAACTGGCATTAATCATTACACACACCTGGCATTCATCATTACACACACCTGACATTCATCATTACACACACCTGGCCTTCATCATCACGCACACCTGCACTTCATCATTAGGCACAAATGCACTCCATCACTTTCCTGATTACCTCCCCTATATCTGTCACTCCTTAAGTTCCATTCCCCGGGCAGTATTGACTATGTGTTTCATGTCTATACGCTATTCGTTTTTCTTTTATTGTCCCATGTTCCGTTTATTATTAAACTCACCACCTGCACTTGCTTTTCCGACTCCCAGCGTTACATATAAAGAGCATTCAGAAAGTATTCAGACGCCTTCCCTTTTCCAACCTGTTGCTACGTTACAGCCCTATTCTAAAATGTATTCAATTGTTATTTTGCTATAAGACTCGATATTGAGATTAGGTGCATCCTGTTTCCATTGATCATCCTTGAGATGTTTCTAAAACTTGACTGGACTCCACCTGTGGTGAATTAAATTGATTGGACATGATTTGGAAAGGCACACACCTGTCTATATGAGTTCCCACAGTTGCCAATGCATGTCAGAGTAAAAACCAAGCCATGAGGTCGAAGGAATTGTCCGTAGAGCTCCGAGACAGGATTGTGTTGAGGCACAGATCTGGGGAAGGGTACCAAAACATTTCTGCAGCATTGAAGGTCCCCAAGAACAAAGTGACCTCCGTAATTCTTAAAAGGAAGAAGTTTCAAACCTCCACGACTCTTCCTAGTGCTGGCCGCCCGGCAAAACTGAGCAATCAGGGGAGAAGGGTCACTCTGACAGAGCTCCAGAGTTCCTCTGTGGAGATGGGAGAACCTTCCAGAAGGACAACCATCTCTGCAGCACTCCACCAATCAGGCCTTTATGGTAGAGTGGGCAGACTGAAGCCACTACTAAGTAAAAGGCATATGACAGCCTGCTTGATGTTTGCCAAAAGGCACCTAAAGGACTCATAGACCATGAAAAACAAGACTGATGAGACCAAGATTGAACTCTTTGGGCAGAATGCTAAGTGTCACGTCTGGAGGAAACCAGGCTACCTAAATATGGCTCCCAATTAGAGACAATGACTAACACCTGCCTCTGATTGAGAACCATATTAGGCCCAAACACAGAAACAGACAAACAAGACATCCAACATAGAATGCCCACTCAGATCACACCCTGACCAAACAAAACATAGAACATACAAAGCAAACTATGGTCAGGTCAGGGTGTGACAGGATGTTTTTCAGCAGCAGGGACTGGGAGACTAGTCCGGATAGAGGGAAAGATGAAAGGAACAAAGTACAGAAAGATCCTTGATTAAAACTTGCTCCAGAGCACTCAGGACCTCAGACTGGTGCGATGGTTCAACATCCAACAGGACAATGACCCTAAGCTGTAGGTATAATTTCATTATTATTGTTTTCATTAATTGAATTCACTTATTCTATTTTATGAGAATTTGTAAGATTCTTATTTGCATAAAATAGACAGAGACCAGTCTTATCAAAAATAGATAATAGTATTTATTCTCGGAGAGCGCTGCTATGTAACCACGAACGAGATAAACCTTCTGAAGTTTTCATCCATCACCATTCAGCAGACAGTTCCAGCTAATGGAAAACCTAAGAAAACACACACTGCCTTATCTGAACATTCCAGAGCTAAGTTGAGTCGGTTCAAACATAGGTTTATGACCCTTTCTGCTTACTTAAAAAAAACTCCCCTTCCAATCTTCTCCAACCTGGCTGGAATGGTATTTATTTCATGTAATTACCCCCCTGTTTCAGGCTCCACAATCCCTCACTTATGAATTCCTATTGTTAATCAGATATAAAATACAGAGTATAAGTTTACTTCGTTACAGTTCTATTTAAAATGGGGATATTGTTTAGTTGTTATTCATAAAATTCCTAACATAAGCACACAGCAAAGACAATGCAGAAGTGGCTTCGGGACAAGTCCTTGAGTGGCCCAGCCAGAGCCCGGACTTGAACCAGATCGAACATCTCTGGAGAGACCTGAAAATAGCTGTGCAGCAACGCTCCCCATCTAACCTGACAGAGCTTGAGAAGATCTGCAGAAAAGAATGGGAGAAACTCCCCACGTTTTTTTTTTTTTTTAATTGAATCTTCATTTAATTAGTCAGTTAAGAATAAATTCTTATTTACAATGATGGCCTATCCCGGCCAAACCCTAACCCAGACGACGCTTGGCCAATTGTGCGCCGCCCTACGCCCAATCACGTCCGGTTGTGATACAGACTCTGAGATGCAGTGCTTTTGACCGCTGCGCCACTCGGGACCAAATACAGGAGAGGAAGAAGAGAAGAATGGGAGAAACCTCCCAAAGAGAGGTGTGCCAAGCTTGTAGCACCATACTTAAAGACTCAAGGCTGTAATTGCTGACAAAGATGCTTCAACAAAGTACTGAGTAAAGGGTCTGAATACTTATGTAAGTGTGATATTTACATAATATATTTTTTTATACATTTGCAAAACATTTCTAGAAACCCATTTTTTGCTTTGTCATTATGGGATGTTGTGTGTAGATTGATGAGTGGAACATTTTAGAATAACGCTTTAATGTAACAAAATGTGGAAGAAGTCAAGGGGTCTGAATACGAAGCATTGTGTATATATAAATTTGAAGCTGAAATGTTTTGAGTCAATAAGTATTGTTATGGTAAGTCTAAATAAGTTCAGGAGCAAAGAAAAGTCACATAATAATTTGAATGGACTCACTCTGTGTGCAATAATAATGTTTAACATGATTTTTGTATGACTACCCCACACATACAAGGTCCCTCAGTCAGTAGTGAATTTCAAACACAAATTCAACCACAAAGACCAGGGAGGTTTCCCAATGCCTCGCAAAGAAGGACGCCTATTGGTAGATGGGTAAAACATGAATTTAAGAAAATCACAGCAAAGATTTGTGTCCTTCCTAACTCAGGCTAATGGTGACTTTAAAAACAGTTAAAGAGTTTAATGGCTGTGATTGTAGAACACTGACGATGGGTCAACAACATTGTAGTTACTGCACAATACTAACCTAAATGACAGAGTCAACAAGAAGGAAGCACGTACAGAGTAAAAATATTCCAAAACATGCATACTTCTAAAATTTGCGACAAAGCAATTAACTTTTGGTCCTGGATACAGTGCTATGTTTGAGGAAAATCCAATACAACACATTGCTGAGTACCACTTTCCGTATTTTCAAGTATAGTGGAAGCTTTTTAACATGTCATGGGTATGCTTGTCATCGTTAAGGACTGGGGAGTTTTTCATGATGAAAAATAAACAGAATTGAGCTAAGCACAGGCAAAATCCTAGAGGAATACCTGGTTCGGTCTGCTTTCCACCAGACACATGTCCTTTATTAAATGTTCTCCCTGTACCTGCTTCCTGTCTCCAGCGTCAATCCTCACAGAATGCTAACACCAAAATTTGAAACATCAGGGAAGCCTAGTTTTTGGTTGGTGACGTCGGATCCGGGTGCTGTCGTTGTTTGAACTGGGAGTGCCTTAGGTGGCTCGTTGGGCTTCCTTGCCCTAGCTGGCTCGTTGGGCTTCCTTGCCCTAGCTGGCTCGTTGGGCTTCCTTGCCCTAGCTGGCTCATTGGGCTTCCTTGCCCTAGCTGGCTCGTTGGGCTTCCTTGCCCTAGCTGGCTCGTTGGGCTTCCTTGCCCTAGCTGGCTCGTTGGGCTTCCTTGCCCTAGCTGGCTCGTTGGGCTTCCTTGCCCTAGCTGGCTCGAGAGGTTTTTCTTTCCCCGGTGGCAGGCGCCCAGCCCACGTCATGCTTCAGCTGGCCATCATGCTCCCACGTCTCAGTGGGATCGTCAGGCTTTCACGCCTCAACCCGGATCGTCAGGCTCCCACGCCTCTGCCGGTTCATCAGGCTTCTACGCCCCATCCGGCTTGTCCAGCGTCCACGCCGGCCCATCAGGCTTAACCAGGTGGGATGCCGGCCGGCGCTCCTAGGGGGGGGGGATACTGTCACGCCTGCTCCCGCACTCCCTCTTTGGCACTCAAGGGCACCAGACTGTCTATCATTACGCACACCTGTCACCTTCATTACGCGCCGCTGCGCAACATTGGACTCACCTGGACTCCATTACCTTGTTGATTACACCCTCTTCATCTGTCTGTTCCTCACGTTATTCCCTGTGTCAGCATTGATGTTGTTATTTTGTCCCCTGTCCAGACACGGTTCCTGTCCTGGTTCATGTCCGTTGTCTATTAAAATGTTCTCCCTGTACCTGCTTCCTGTCTTCAACATCAATCCTCACAGGTAGGCTATATCAGTTATTAATTCAGACCCATAACCATTCAGATGGTGGTAGACTATATCAGTTATTAATTCAGACCCATAACCATTCAGATGGTGGTAGACTAAATCAGTTATTAATTCAGACGAATAACCATTCAGACCCATAACCATTCAGACCCATAACCATTCAGATGGTGGTGGACTATAACAGTTATTAATTCAGACCCATAACCATTCAGATCCATAACCATTCAGACCCATAACCATTCAGACCCATAACCATAAAACATTTAAATAGGACCCATTATATTATAAAACATTTAAATAGGCCCCATTATGTTATAAAACATTTAAATTGGCCCCATTATATTATAAAACATTTAAATGTTTAAATAGGCCCCATTATATTATAAAACATTTAAATAGGCCCCATTATATTATTAAACTTTTAAACATTTAAATTGGCCCCATTATATTATAAAACATTTAAAAAGGCCCCATTATATTATAAAACATTTAAATAGGCCCCATTATCTGTGTCCACTGACAGACGTTATTTCTTGCGTCTCTAGTCCGACATCCGATCCTTTCTGTATCCGGTGGTTCGGAGGCAGTGGTTTGCGTAAATCTGTGATGTGCCAGCTAATTTTGCATTTTGCATATCTTTGGCAACATTGTTGTGAAGTTATTCACTCCCATCGGCTCTTTTGTGTTTCTGAAACATATAAAATAATGTTAGCTAACAGTTAGACCTTTGTAGCTGCTGGTTACATTGCTAGAGTACATTAGATTTAGCTAGCTAACTAGCTAACAGTTACATACCATATGTCTCTGTTCACTGCTTTCTGTTTCGGGTGGAGCTACAACGCTGGGGGCATCAGAGGAAAGGAGGGACATATTCTTCTTGAGGGAAGCCACCGGGCAGAGGGGATCACCCGGAAGTTCAAACATGAATCCCCCGTCCACTCTCCCTGTCCACTCTCCCTGTTCTTCTCCTGTGGGTCCTTGTGTTTTTTTTGTGGGTTTGTTGAATGAGAGAATCGTCGTCTGTACATGTTTTTAAATGAGTCAGTTTTCAGCAGACGGTTACCCTCCCTTCCCTCTTGTCTCAAAATGAAGTTGAACATCAAAACACACTTTGTTCACCAAACCCTCAGGTGTTTCAGTGTCCAGAGCCTTTGGATTGTTTGATGAGCTGATTTTTGTGTTCAGTTATGACTGCGTGCTGGGCAGCTTTGTCACTCCCCTCTTTCCTTAAGTCCCACATAACTGCTAATCCCACATTCTTCACCATTTCATGTTTCTCGTTGAACCATAGAAGTCCCGTAGAATGACGTTCAGGGACGTTTTTGTTGTTTTCCCAAACTCACAATGTAGCCATTTTTCTGCACACCAGTCAGTGAAGACATCAGGACAGTTGCAAAATATATTGGGACAGT
This sequence comes from Oncorhynchus clarkii lewisi, assembly GCF_045791955.1. Classification (NCBI taxonomy): domain Eukaryota; kingdom Metazoa; phylum Chordata; class Actinopteri; order Salmoniformes; family Salmonidae; genus Oncorhynchus; species Oncorhynchus clarkii. Next base: position 72,647,652 of record NC_092162.1, read on the forward strand.
TGGAAAATATATCGGGACAGTTGGAAAATATATCGGGACAGTTGGAAAATATATTGGGACAGTTGGAAAATATATTGGGACAGTTGGAAAATATATCGGGACAGTTGGAAAATATATCGGGACAGTTGGAAAATATATTGGGACAGTTGCAAAATATATCGGGACAGTTGGAAAATATATCGGGACAGTTGGAAAATATATCGGGACAGTTGGAAAATATATCGGGACAGTTGGAAAATATATCGGGACAGTTGGAAAATATATCGGGACAGTTGGAAAATATATCGGGACAGTTGGAAAATATATCGGGACAGTTGGAAAATATATCGGGACAGTTGGAAAATATATCGGGACAGTTGGAAAATATATTGGGACAGTTGGAAAATATATCGGGACAGTTGTAAAAGACATCAGGACAGTTAAAAAAAATATTGGGACAGTTGGAAAATATATCGGGACAGTTGGAAAATATATTGGGACAGTTGGAAAATATATTGGGACAGTTGGAAAATATATCGGGACAGTTGGAAAATATATCGGGACAGTTGGAAAATATATCGGGACAGTTGGAAAAAATATATCGGGACAGTTGGAAAATATATCGGGACAGTTGGAAAATATATTGGGACAGTTGGAAAATATATCGGGACAGTTGGAAAATATATCGGGACAGTTGGAAAATATATTGGGACAGTTGAAAAATATATCGGGACAGTTGGAAAATATATCGGGACAGTTGGAAAAATATATCGGGACAGTTGGAAAATATATCGGGACAGTTGGAAAATATATCGGGACAGTTGAAAAATATATCGGGACAGTTGGAAAATATATCGGGACAGTTGGAAAATATATTGGGACAGTTGGAAAATATATCGGGACAGTTGGAAAATATATCGGGACAGTTGCAAAATATATCGGGACAGTTGAAAAATATATCGGGACAGTTGGAAAATATATCGGGACAGTTGGAAAATATATCGGGACAGTTGGAAAATATATCGGGACAGTTAGAAAATATATCGGGACAGTTGGAAAATATATCGGGACAGTTGGAAAATATATCGGGACAGTTGGAAAATATATCGGGACAGTTGGAAAATATATCGGGACAGTTGAAAAATATATCGGGACAGTTGAAAAAAGACATCAGGACAGTTGGAAATATATCGGGACAGTTGGAAAATATATCGGGACAGTTGGAAAATATATCGGGACAGTTGAAAAATATATTGGGACAGTTGGAAAATATATCGGGACAGTTGGAAAAAGACATCAGGACAGTTTGAAAATATATCGGGACAGTTGGAAAATATATCGGGACAGTTGGAAAATATATCGGGACAGTTGGAAAATATATCGGGACAGTTGGAAAATATATCGGGACAGTTGGAAAATATATCGGGACAGTTAGAAAATATATCGGGACAGTTGGAAAATATATCGGGACAGTTGGAAAATATATCGGGACAGTTGGAAAATATATCGGGACAGTTAGAAAATATATCGGGACAGTTGGAAAATATATCGGGACAGTTGGAAAAGGCTGGAAGGCCGTTTTGAAGCCCCAAACAGACTAATGTGTCTGCCTGTAACTATTAATTGTCTCCATTGTGACATGGCCTGTATGTGAGGGAGAAGGCCAGCATGGGTGGAGTAGTGTAGAGTAGACTAGAGAAGTGTAGACTAGAGTACTGTAGAGTAAAGTAGAGTACTGTAGAGTAGAGTAGACTAGAGTAGAGTAGTGTAGTGTAGACTAGAGTACTGTAGAGTAGAGTAGAGTAGAGTAGAGTAGAGTAGAGTAGAGTAGAGTAGAGTAGAGTACTGTAGAGTAGAGTAGAGTAGAGTAGAGTAGACTAGAGTAGAGTAGTGTAGTGTAGACTAGAGTACTGTAGAGTAGAGTAGAGTACTGTAGAGTAGAGTAGAGTAGAGTAGAGTAGAGTAGAGTAGAGTAGAGTAGAGTATTGTAGAGTAGAGTTGTGTAGAGTAGAGTAGACTAGACTAGACTAGACTAGACTAGAGTAGAGTAGAGTAGAGTAGAGTACTGTAGAGTAGAGTAGAGTACTGTAGACTAGAGTAGACTAGAGTAGACTAGAGTACTGTAGAGTAGAGTTGTGTAGAGTAGAGTAGACTAGACTAGACTAGAGTAGAGTAGACTAGACTAGACTAGAGTAGAGTAGAGTAGAGTAGAGTAGAGTAGAGTAGAGTAGACTAGAGTAGAGTAGTGTAGTGTTGTGTAGTGTAGTGTAGAGTAGTGTAGTACTAATGAAGGGTGCAACACTTGGACCCTCCCTCCCTCCCTCCCCTCTCCTCTCTCTCTCCCCATCTCTCTCTCCCTCTCTCTTTTCTCTCCATCTAACCAAATCTCCCTCCCTCTCTCTTCTTTCTCCATCTCTCTCTCCCTCCTTTCTCTTCTCTCTCCATCTCTCCCTCCCTCTCTCTTTACTCTCTATCTCTCCCTCCCTCCCTCCCTCTTCTCTCTCATCTCTCCCTCCATCCCCCCTCTTCTCTCTTCTCTCACCATCCCTCCCTCTCTCCCATCTCTTCTCTTCTCTCTATCTCTCCCTCCATTCCCTCTCTCCCTCACTCTCTCTCTCCCTCCCTCCCTCTCATCTCTCTCCAATTCTCCCTCCCTCCCATCTCCTCTCTCTATCTCTCCCTCCCTCTCTCTTCTCTCTCCATCTAACCATCTCTCCCTCCCTATCTCTTCTTTCTCCATCTCTCCCTCCCTCCCTCCCCTCTCTTCATCTCTCCCTCCTCCAGTCTCTCCTCTCTTCATCTCTCCCTCCCCCCTTCCTTTCTCTTCTCTCTCCATTGCTCCCTCCCTCCCTCTTGTCTATCTCCCTCCATCTCTCCCTCCACCTCTCTTCTCTCTCCATCTGTCCCTCCTGTCTCTTCTCCCTCCCCCTCCCTCCCTCCCTCCCTCCCTCCCTCCCTCCCTCCCTCCCTCCCTCCCTCCCTCCCTCCCTCCCTCCCTCCCTCCCTCCCTCCCTCTCTTATCTCCCTCCCTCCCTTTTTTCTCTGTTCATCTCTCCCCCCTCTCTTCTCTCTCTTCTTTCTCCATCTCTCCCTCCCTCCCTCTCTCTCTATTCTGTCCTTCTCTCCCTCCTCTCTCTTCTTTCTCCATCTCTCCCTTCCTCTCTTCTCCCTCCCTCCCTCCCTCCCTCCCTCCCTCCCTCCCTCCCTCCCTCCCTCCCTCCCTCCCTCCCTCCCTCCCTCCCTCCCTCCCTCTCTGTCTCTCTGTCTCTCTGTCTCTCTGTCCATCTCTCTCTCCCTCCTCTCTCTTCTTTCTCCATCTCTCCTTCCCTCTCTTCTCTCTCTATCTGTCCCTCCTCTCCCTCCCTCCCTCCCTCCCTCCCTCCCTCCCTCCCTCCCTCCCTCCCTCCCTCCCTAACTCCCTCCCTCTCTCTTCTCCCTCCCTCTCCGTCTCTCTGTCTCTCTGTCCATCTCTCTCTCCCTCCCTTTCAACTCTCCCCTCCATTTCAGAGTATAATTTGTCTCAGAAGTAGTAAATGAATACTGTCACAAAACAGCTATCTCAGCCTTCTTGTCTGAGACTTGTTTTTCATCTCCAATGTAAATTACAGCCAGTTAAATTATATCTGGTGACATTAACAATAACAAATGTGGATGCCTTGTAATTAGTTTAAAATGAAAACAATATGTATGTACACATTAAGCTAGTTTTCAGATGACAGGACAATAACAACACTGATTTGAAATTATTATAACCTTGGTGTAAAACGTAATAATGAACAACTTAGGATGAAAAGTCCAATGCAATAATGATGCGTCAGAACAGCATTCAAAATGTCAATTAGTGTCATTTGGATAAACCACTTAATGTTTGACTCAATCTTAGCAGTTGCTAAGTTACCGTGTTAATGACTGTGTGTGTGCTACAACTCTCACAGCCCATTCATTGAGGAGTTAGGACTTCGGTAGCTTTGGTTTCTACACTCAATCACTCACTCACACACACACACACACACGCACACGCACACGCACACGCACACGCACACACGCACACACACACACGCATGCTTTAATGAATACACACACACACACACACACACACACACACACACACACACACACACACACACACACACACACACGCATGCTTTAATGAATACACACACACACACGCATGCTTTAATGAATACACACACACACACACACACACACACACGCATGCTTTAATGAATGCACACACACACACGCATGCTTTAATGAATACACACACACACACACATGCTTTAATGAATACACACACACAAACACACACACACACACACACACACACACACACACTCATGCTTTAATGAATACACACACACACACACACACACACACACACACACACACACACACACACACACACACACACACACACACACACACACACACACACACACACACACACACACACACACACACACACACACACACACACACACACACACACATGCTTTAATGAATACACACACACAAAAACACACACAAACAGGCTGCAGTGCTCAGAACCCTTTGACAACCACTAATGATCCATTTAAATGGTTTAATCAAGCTAAGGACTCCCATCTCATTTGGTTGGCTGCACATATATGCATATGCTAAATTGAAGATCAAATTCATTTGATTTGATTTCTCTCTCAGGTACACAACCAGTCCTGTTTGGTTTTTCCCCTGTGGCCGTTGACAGATCAAAGAGATGATCTAGTCATCCTTCCATTAGGCCTGTCTATCTCCTGTCTGTCTCCTGTCTGTCTCCTGTCTGTCTCCTGTCTGTCTCCTGTCTGTATCCTGTCTGTCTCCTGTCTGTCTCCTGTCTACCTCCTGTCTGTCTCCTGTCTGTCTCCTGTCTGTCTCCTGTCTGTCTCCTGTCTATCTCCTGTCTGTCTCCTGTCTGCCTCCTGTCTGTCTCCTGTCTGTCTCCTGTCTGTATCCTGTCTGTCTCCTGTCTGTCTCCTGCCTGTCTCCTGTCTGTCTCCTGTCTGTCTCCTGTTTTTCATGGAGATCCTTCTCTCACATTAAGATAATGAGTGAGTGCTTCTCAGTCTGTGCTGCTGCATTCAAATTACAAGCTGAATTTAACAAAACTTTGACATTTTTGAACTTGAAATAAGATAAACTCTCACACATCCAACTGTGTTTTCACACTTGGTCGTTTTCAAGCAATATTTGACAACATATGTGACAAATGTTTTGTGCAGTGTGAACACTCCAAAGGAACTCAGACCCCTCAAAAGAGCCTCCAAAGCTAACGAACTGAGACCAGGGGTATAACCCCTCAAAAGAGCCTCCAAAGCTAACCGAACTGAGACCAGGGATATAACCCTTCACACTAGACTACTGCTATAACCTCTCACACTAGACTACTGTTATAACCCCTAGACTACTGTTATAACCCCTCAGACTAGACTACTGTTATAACCCCTCACACTAGACTACTGTTATAACCCCTCATACTAGACTACTGTTATAACCCCTCACACTAGACTACTGTTATAACCCCTCACACTAGACTACTGTTATAACCCCTAGACTACTGTTATAACCCCTCAGACTAGACTACTGTTATAACCCCTCACACTAGACTACTGTTATAACCCCTCACACTAGACTACTGTTATAACCTCTCACACTAGACTACTGTTATAACACCTCACACCAGACTACTGTTATAACCTCTCACACTAGACTACTGTTATAACCTCTCACACTAGACTACTGTTATAACCCCTCACACTAGACTACTGTTATAACCTCTCAAACTAGACTACTGTTATAACCCCTCACACTAAACTACTGTTATATCCTCTCACACTAGACGACTGTTATAACCTCTCACACTAGACTACTGTTATAACCTCTCACACTAGACGACTGTTATATCCCCTCACACTAGACTACTGTTATAAACTCTCACACTAGACTACTTTTATAACCCCTCACACTAGACTACTGTTATAACCTCTCACACTAGACTACTGTTATAACCTCTCACACTAGACTACTGTTATAACCCCTCACACTAGACTGTTGTTATGACCTCTCACACTAGACTACTGTTATATCCCCTCACACTAGACTACTGTTATAACCCCTCACACTAGACTACTGACATAACCCCTCACACTAGACTACTGTCATAACCCCTCACACTAGACTGCTGCCATAACCCCTCACACTAGACTACTGTTATAACCCCTCACACTAGACCACTGACATAACCCCTCACACTAGACTACTGTTATAACCTCTCACACTAGACTACTGTTATAACCCCTCACACTAGACTACTGTTATAACCCCTCACACTAGACTACTGTTATAACCTCTCACACTAGACTACTGTTATAACCCCTCACACTAGACTGTTGTTATGACCTCTCACACTAGACTACTGTTATAACCCCTCACACTAGACTACTGACATAACCTCTCACACTAGACTACTGTCATAACCCCTCACACTAGACTACTGCCATAACCCCTCACACTAGACTACTGTCATAACCCCTCACACTAGACTACTGCCATAACCCCTCACACTAGACTACTGCCATAACCCCTCACACTAGACTACTGACATAACCCCTCACACTAGACTACTGTTATATCCCCTCACACTAGACCACTGCCATAACCCCTCACACTAGACTACTGCCATAACCCCTCACACTAGACTACTGCCATAACTCCTCACGCTAGACTACTAAACTTAACACTATCACTTTAGTTTACTTAAAGGGGAATTTAACCCTGGGGGAATCCGACTTGTTTTCGTGAGGTGTGAGGCATTTCAGTGAGATGTGTTTCACACACAATTGCAGAGGAGGAAGGCAGATCTGGGCTTCGAGGGCTGAATGATGACTCCTGATGTACTGATGGGGGGGGGGGGGGAATTAAACATCCTGCTTTATGGCTTTTCCCAAAGGCTCTATGTTAAACAGATCAAACTATGAGGCTCTATGTTATGTTGATCACACTTTAAGGCTCAATGTTATGCTAACTAGCTAACATTAGGCTATAACTAGCAATTCAAATGGCTCTCTGATATACAAATAATATTACTACACAGCTTACGTTAGCTAACTATCTAACAGTACACTTTAACTTGCAGTAAAGAAAATGAAAATGTAGCAAGCTCTCTTACGCGTATACATGGATAAACTCTTCTCCCTCTCTGTCACGGATGGTTGCCCTTTAGTTTGAAGATGTAATCTAGAGACAGGTGTTTTATACAACAGTCTTCTTTTCGACTCCCTCCGCATATATTTGCAATCAAATGCCAGAATTTTCTCGATTTCCGTAGCTATCATACTCTGTTTCCACCGGGCATTCCACTGATTTCAAAACTCGGTCAACTTCTTCTTAGACAACAAGACTGTTGATCGTCACTTCAGAAGAGTCGACAATGTCTGGTTCAAATATTTTTTCTTTAACCTAAATCAGGAATTCCCTAGACATGTCTGATTCATTTCTGTCAGAGAGAGTTTAGGAACTTCTTTGTGACATCTTTAAAAATATATATATCTGCATTTAGAAAGGATTACCTACACATACTGAGCAGTTCATGTTATAGACAGAGGCGTGCTACATGGCAAACCAAACCAATCCGAACTCATCTCTCGGCATGTCCAGCCCACTCATTATCTCAGCCAATCATGGCTAGCAGGGATGTTCCATTTTTCCGTGGCTAAACCAACTAGGCTCATGATTTAACCATTTTATTTGTACTTACAGATGCTACACAAGTTGGCTATTAAGGTACATTAAAGTTCACATGTTCCAGAAGGCATTTCTGACCCCCCCCCCCCCCCCCCCCCCCAAAAACAATGATAAAAAAAATTAATGTTTATGTTCAAATGCCTCTCCTGTGAAGTATTGACGTGATACACGCCTAGTTTCCTGAAATGAGCCACATGTACAGTTTACTTCCATACATGTTTTAACTGGTGCTTGGGGACCTTCAGACAAGTATTATGAGGCTTGTGGGCATCCTAGAGCAAACCAACGTGTTTACGTGTTTCTCGAGAGTCTTTTCTTCGTCTGTAGCTCGAACTGTTTGGACGCTACAGACAGAAGTGGGCAGATCAGCTGTATCGACTTCAGACGAGTTCCAAGACGCGTGAGGGGATCGTAGAGCAAAACGGAGAGCGCCATGGTGTTCGTGAGAGTTTCATTATCTAATTTTTCGGGATGTCTCATCGCTCTGTTCACTTTCAAAAAGAAAAATGTCATGCTAATTAGACATCGACTCTAGGGGTTTTAACTGTTGTCAATCTCTTGGATTTCTTTGGTCCAAATTTCATAATCATTTTCAAATCTTTTCCACTGGAAGGCCTATCAATGTGTTTCACCTCACTCAGAAAGCCTACTCACTGATGTCAGTAGTTCATTCATTTGGTTAATTAAATAAAGGTTACATTGAAAAAAAGATATCACAACAGCCTTTGCTTTGGCTCCCCCTCCTGTCCAGTTCAGGCGTTCGGCATCGCCGGCCTTCTAGCTGCTGCCGAACCTGCTGCTGGCAAACGCCCGTCACTCATCAACCCCGGACTTGTCTCGTCATCATTACACACCTGGTTCCCAACTACATCACTGTATATGTAATAATTTGTCTTTGTCAGTCATTGTAAATGTTGCTTGTTTTCCTGGGAGGAATCTCTCCTACTATTTCCTGAGTACGTTATTATTTTGAGTACCTTTTTATTTCGTCCCGCTACTATAATTATAGTGCTTTAATAAACTCGGTAGTTCCAAACCTGGGACTGCCTCCTGCCTACTCCTCTCTACACTTGTGACAGTGCTCAGCCTCCTACAGTACTCCCTGTTCAGCCACGACTGCGTGGCCATGCACGCCTCCAACTCAATCATCAAGTTTGCAGACAACACAACAGTAGTGGGCTTGATCACCAACAACGACAAGACGGCCTACAGGGAGGAGGTGAGGGCACTCGGAGTGTGGTGTCAGCAAAATAACCTCACACTCAACATCAACAAAACAGAGGAGATGATCAGAGGGAGCACCCCCATATCCACATCTACGGGACAAGAGAAGGGGGAAAGTTTTAAGTTCCTCGGTGTACACATCACTGACAAACTGAAATTGTCCACCCACACAGATAGTGAGGTGAATAAGGCACAATAGCGCTTCTTCAACTACAGGAGGCTGAGGGATTTACACTTTTAAAGATGCACAATTGAGAGCATCCTGTCGGGCTGTATCACCGCCTGGTACGGCAACTGCACCGCCCACAACCACAGGCCTCTCCAGACGGTGGTTTGGTCTGCACAACGCATCAACGGAGGCAAACTACATGCCCTCCAGGACACCTACACCACCCGATGTCACAGGAAGGTCAAAAGGATCATCAAGAACAACAACCACCCGAGCCACTGCCTGTTCACCCCGTTATCATCCAGAAGGCGAGGTCACTACAGGTACATCAAAGCTGGCACAGAGAGACTTAAAAACAGCTTCTATCTCAAGGCCATCAGACTGTTAAACAGCCATCACTAACACAGAGAGGCTGCTGCCTACATACAGACTTGAAACCATTGGCCACTTTAATAAATGGATCACCAGTCACTTTAATAATGTCACTTTAATAATGTTTATCTATCATGCATCACTCATCTTCTATGTATATTCTGTATTTTATACCATCTATTGCATCTTTTTCTATGGCACTCTGACATCGCTCATCCATATTTTTATATATTCTTAATTCCTTTACTTGGATTTGTGTGTATGAGGTAGTTGTTGTGAAATTGTTAGATTACTTGTTAGATATTACTGCACGGTCGGAAACTAGAAGCACAAGCATTTCGCTACACTCGCATTAACATCTGCTAACCACGTGGATGTGACAAATAACATTTGAATTAGAATGTGAATAATGCTAATGGTGATGATGTCACGTTCTGACCTCTATTTCCTGTTTTTGTATTTATTTAGTATGGTCAGGGCGTGAGTTGGGTGGGCAGTCTATGTTTGTTTTTCTATGTTTTTGGGCAGTTCTATGTTTTCGGCCTAGTATGGTTCTCAATCAGAGGCAGGTGTCATTAGTTGTCTCTGATTGAGAATCATACTTAGGTAGCCTGGGTTTCACTGTTTGTTTGTGGGTGATTGTTCCTGTCACTGTGTTTGGTGTCACAGGATAGGCTGTATAGGTTTTCACGTTCCGTTTATTGTTTTGTAGAGTTACGTTATTTCATGTATCGTTCAGTTTCCATTTATTAAAGAGCATGAGTAACCACCACGCTGCGCTTTGGTCCGCTTCTTCTCCTCCTATGGACGAACACCGTTACAGAATCACCCACCGCAACAGGACCAAGCGGCGTGGTAACGGGCAACAGCGGCACAAGGAGGAATGGACTTGGGATGATGTGTTGGACGGCAAGGGTTGCTACACATGGGAGGAGATCCTGGCGGGAAAGGATCGCCTTCCATGGGAACAGGTGGAGGCAGCGAGGAGAGCAGAGGCAGCCGGAGAGAGGAGCCGGCGATATGAGGGAACACGGTTGGCAAGGAAGCCCGGGAGTCAGCCCCAAAAATTTCTTGGGGGGGGGCTAACAGGGAGTATGGCTACGCCAGGTAGGAGACCTGAGCCAACTTCCTGTGGTTACCGGGGGGCTAGAGAGACCGGGCAGGCACCGTGTTATGCTGTGGAGCGCACGGTGTCCCCAGTGCGGGTGCACAGCCCGGTGCGGTACATTCCAGCTCCGCGTATCGGCCGGGCTAGAGTGGGCATCGAGCCAAGTGCCATGAAGCCGGCTCTACGCATCTGGTCTCCAGTGCGTCTCCTTGGGCCGGCTTACATGGCACCAGCCTTGCGCACGGTGTCCCCGGTTCGCCTGCATAGCCCAGTGCGGGCTATTCCACCTCGCCGCACTGGCAGGGCAACCGGGACCATTCAACCGGGTAAGGTTGGGCAGGCTCGGTGCTCAAGAGCTCCAGTGCGCCTGCACGGCCCGGTCTATCCGTCACCACCTCCACACCCCAGCCCTCCGGTGGCAGCTCCCCGTACCAGGCTGTCTCTCCGGCCCATCCGTCCAGAGCCTTCCTCCTCTCCAGCGCTGCCGGAGTCTCCCGCCTCTCCGGCGCTACCAGAGCCTTCCTCTCCAGCGCTGCCGGAGTCTCCCGCCTCTCCGGCGCTACCAGAGCCTTCCTCCTCTCCAGCGCTGCCGGAGTCTCCCGTCTGTCCGGCGCCTCTGCCGGAGCCTCCCGCCTGTCCGGCGCCTCTGCCGGAGCCTCCCGCCTGTCCGGCGCCTCTGCCGGAGCCTCCCGCCTGTCCGGCGCCTCTGCCGGAGCCTCCCGCCTGTCCGGCGCCTCGGCCGGAGCCTCCCGCCTGTCCGGCGCCTCGGCCGGAGCCTCCCGCCTGTCCGGCGCCTCGGCCGGAGCCTCCCGCCTGTCCGGCGCCTCTGCCGGAGCCTCCCGCCTGTCCGGCGCCTCTGCCGGAGCCTCCCGCCTGTCCGGCGCCTCTGCCGGAGCCTCCCGCCTGTCCGGCGCCTCTGCCGGAGCCTCCCGCCTGTCCGGCGCCGCTGCCGGAGCCTCCCGCCTGTCCGGCGCCTCTGCCAGCGCCGCCCGTCTGCCCAACGCCGCCAGCGCCGCCCGTCTGCCCAACGCCGCCAGCGCCGCCCGTCTGCCCAACGCCGCCAGCGCCGCCCGTCTGCCCAGCGCCGCCAGTGCCGCCCGTCTGCCCAGCGCCGCCAGTGCCGCCCGTCTGCCCAGCGCCGCCAGTGCCGCCCGTCTGCCCAGCGCCGCCAGTGCCGCCCGTCTGCCCAGCGCCGCCAGTGCCGCCCGTCTGCCAGGAGCCGCCAATGCCGCCCGTCAGCCAGGAGCCGCCAGTGCCGCCCGTCAGCCAGGGGCCGCCAGTGCCGCCCGTCAGCCAGGGGCCGCCAGTGCCGCCAGTCAGCCAGGGGCCGCCAGTGCCGCCAGTCAGCCAGGGGCCGCCAGTGCCGCCAGTCAGCCAGGTGCCGCCAGTCAGCCAGGGGCCGCCAGTGCCGCCCGTCAGCCAGGGGCCGCCAATGCCGCCCGTCAGCCAGGGGCCGCCAGTGCCGCCCGTCAGCCAGGGGCCGCCAGTGCCGCCAGTCAGCCAGGGGCCGCCAGTGCCGCCAGTCAGCCAGGGGCCGCTAGAGCCCCTCCGCCCGGAGCAGCTGTCCCTCTGTCCCGAGCAGCTGTCCCTCTGTCTCGAGCAGCTGTCCCTCTGTCCCGAGCAGCTGCCCCTCTGTCCCGAGCAGCTGCCCCTCTGTCCCGAGCAGCTGCCCCTCTGTCCCGAGCAGCTGCCCCTCTGTCCCGAGCTGCTGCCGCCCCTCTGTCCCGAGCTGCTGCCGCCTCTCGGTCCCGAGCAGCTGCCGCCCCTCTGTCCCGAGCTGCTGCCGCCCCTCTGTCCCGAGCAGCTGCCGCCCCTCTGTCCCGAGCAGCTGTTTCACCTCTGTCCCGAGCTGCCCCTCTGTCCCAAGCAGCCCCTCTGTCCAGTGGGGTCATTGAGAGGGGTGGGCATGGGGAGTAAGCCACGGAGGCGGACAATAAGGCGGACTGAGACAATGGTGAAGTGGGGTCCGCGTCCCGCGCCAGAGCCGCCACCGCGGACAGACGCCCACCCAGACCCTCCCCTATAGGTCAAGGTTTTGCGGCCGGAGTCCGCACCTTTGGGGGGGGGTACTGTCACGTTCTGACCTCTATTTCCTTTGTTTTTGTATTTATTTAGTATGGTCAGGGCGTGAGTTGGGTGGGCAGTCTATGTTTGTTTTTCTATGTTTTTGGGCAGTTCTATGTTTTCGGCCTAGTATGGTTCTCAATCAGAGGCAGGTGTCATTAGTTGTCTCTGATTGAGAATCATACTTAGGTAGCCTGGGTTTCACTGTTTGTTTGTGGGTGATTGTTCCTGTCACTGTGTTTGGTGTCACAGGATAGGCTGTATAGGTTTTCACGTTCCGTTTATTGTTTTGTAGAGTTACGTTATTTCATGTATCGTTCAGTTTCCATTTATTAAAGAGCATGAGTAACCACCACGCTGCGCTTTGGTCCGCTTCTTCTCCTCCTATGGACGAACACCGTTACAGATGAGGACCCAGTATAACCTAACCCTTTCATCAGAGGTCATCAGAGGTTATGGTCATATCACACTGTTTACATTTCTATAGTCATGTGACAAAGAGTCTTTTTGTTCAATTAAAAGCCCAATTGTTGGCTTTTTACTATATCATGTTTTTTCCCCAGGTGAAATGTTTATTTTTCATAACTGATTAAAATTGGGTCTGCTATAAAACCTATAGATAATATCCTGTCCATATGAACAGATTTATTTCAGGCCATATAAAATAACAACTATGTGTGATTTAATGAAAACAGAAAACAGACATATTGTTTCACATTCTTTAATAAAACAGGCAGTTGTCACGTTCTGACCTTAGTTCCTTTGGGATGTCTTTGTTATAGTATGGTCAAGGCGTGAGTTGGGTGGGCGGTCTATGTTCTTTTTTCTATGATTTGGGATTTCTGTGTTTGGCCTGGTATGGTTCTCAATCAGTGGCAGCTGTCATTCGTTGTCCCTGATTGAGAACCATACTTAGGCAGCCTGTTTTCACCCTTTGAGTTGTGGGTGATTATTTTCTGTTCTGTGTTTTGTGTATTCACCGTACAGGACTGTTTCGTTCGTTGTCGCTTTATTGTTTTTTTTCAGTGTTCGATTGTTCTATTAAATCAATATGGACTCTTACCACGCAGCGCATTGGTCCTCCTCTTCTTCTTCCACCAACAACGTCAGTTACAACAATAGAACAGTTTTTCCGGCCAAAATACGATCTACGAGGAAACTCGACGTATCTCAACGACGTTGAGGGGGATCTGTGCGCTGCGTAGTACCTTCCACACAAAATGTTTGACAAAAAGACAACGTGGGCTTGAACCCAGATCGTCTGCACGCCACAAGACTATGTTATCCCATTGAGTTAAAGCCTAGGCATTAGCTTAGGGGGAGCTAATACAAGTCTTTTAAACACTCTTACACTGCATAGCCCCGGTGGACTACATCCAGCCGTTGTTTTAATGTAATCCAGTACCCACAAAACCGTGTTAGCCCAGTGAGCTGAAGCATTAGTTCAGGGGAGTTAACACAAGTTCCTCACAAATCCAGCCTGAGTGTTTCTTTAATTCATCCCAATTTATAGAAAACCTGACGGTTGAGATGAACAAGTTTAATCGAGAAGACTTTCTGTCAACTCCATCCCTGTAAGGACATTCAGAATGTGTGTGTCGTGTGTGTGTCGTGTGTGCGTGGACTGTCTGTCAAAACACAGCCGTGTAACAGCACTTAGAATTCCTTCACATGAGACAGAGTGAAAACAGGCATGAGCACAGAAGAGCTAGTGAAAAATAATGACATTCTGTTTTCTGAGACGTAGAGGAGGAAAGTGGAGAGGAGAGGATTGACTGTAGCCTGTGTTAGTGTACCAAATGGAACCATGTTTGTTACATAATGTGCTACGTTTGACCAGAGGTCTTTGGGGGATAAGGTGGCATTTGTTATTTAGCCTTTAGTGTGTTGAACAGGATATGATAAGGTCTGGTCTGGTAACATCTCCCCAGCCTCTGGTCTGGTAACATCTCCCCAGCCTCTGGTCTGGTAATATCTCCCCAGCCTCTGGTCTGGTAACATCCCACAGCCTCGGGTCTGGTAACATCTCCCCATCCTCTGGTTTGGTAACATCCCCCAGCCTCTGGCCTGGTAACATCTCCCCAGCCTCTGGTCTGGTAACGTCTCCCTCATATTGACTGACTCTTGGTCTGGTAACATCTCCCTCATATTGACTGACTCTTGGTCTGGTAACATCTCCCTCATATTGACTGACTCCTGTTTTCATAATCGTCAGATCTAATATCAATGATGGGATTATGTTGTGTTGTCAGGTGTTGCTACTATGTTGTGTTGTCATGTGTTGCTACAATGATATGTTGTCATGTGTTGCTACCATGTTGTGTTGTCATGTGTTGCTACTATGCTATGTTGTCATGTGTTGCTACCATGCTGGGTTGTCATGTGTTGCTACTATGCTGTGTTGTCATGTGTTGCTACTATGCTGTGTTGTCATGTGTTGCTACTATGCTGTGTTGTCATGTGTTGCTACCATGCTGTGTTGTCATGTGTTGCAACTATGCTGTGTTGTCAGGTGTTGCTGCCTTGCTGTGTTGTCAGGTGTTGCTGCCTTGCTACAGTGGCTTGAGAAAGTATTCACCCCCATGGCATTTTTCCTATTTTGTTGCCTTACAACCTGGAATTAAAATATAATTTTTGGGGGTTTGTATCATTTGATTGACACAACATGCCTACCACTTTGAAGTTGAAAAATATTTTTTATTGTGAAACAAACAAGAAATAAGACAACAAAAATTGAAAACTTGAGCATGCATACAATGGGGATAACAAGTATTTGATACACTGCCGATTTTGCAGGTTTTCCCACTTACAAAGCATGTAGAGGTCTGTAATTTATATCATAGGTACACTTCTACAAAAATCCAGAAAATCACATTGTAAGATTTTTTAATAATTAATTTGCATTTTATTGCATGACATAAGTATCTGATCACCTACCAACCAATAAGAATTCCGGCTCTCACAGACCTGTTAGTTTTTCTTTAAGAAGCCCTCCTGTTCTCCACTCATTACCTGTATTAACTGCACCTGTTTGAACTCGTTACCTGTTTAAAAGACACCTGTCCACACACTCAATCAAACAGACTCCAACCTCTCCACAATGGCCAAGACCAGAGAGCTGTGTAAGGACATCAGGGTTAAAATGGTAGACCTGCACAAGGCTGGGATGGGCTACAGGACAATAGGCAAGCAGCTTGGTGAGTAGTCAACAACTGTTTGCGCAATTATTCGAAAATGGAAGAAGTTCAAGATGACGGCCAATCATCCTCGGTCTGGGGCTCCATGCAAGATCTCACCTCGTGGGGCATCAATGATCATGTGGAAGGTGAGGGATCAGCCCAGAACTACACGGCAGGACCTGGTCAATGACCTTAAGAGAGCTGGGACCACAGTCTCAATGAAAATCATTAGTAACACACAACGCCGTCATAGATTAAAATCCTGCAGCGCACGCAAGGTCCCCCTGCTCAAGCCAGCGCATGTCCAGGCCCGTCTGAAGTTTGCCAATGACCATCTGGATGATCCAGAGGAGAAATGGGAGAAGGTCAGGTGGTCTGATGAGACAAAAATAGAGCTTTTTGGTCTAAACTCCACTCGCCGTGTTTGGAGGAAGAAGAAGGATGAGTACAACCCCAAGAACACATCCCAACCGTGAAGCATGGAGGTGGAAACATCATTCTTTGGGGATGCTTTTCTGTAAAGGGGACAGGACGACTGCACCGTATTGAGGGGAGGATGGATGGGGCCATGTATCACAAGATCTTTGCCAACAACCTCCTTCCCTCAGTAAGAGCATTGAAGATGGGTCGTGGCTGGGTCTTCCAGCATGACAACGACCCGAAACACACAACCAGGGCTGAACTGTTTCCCAGTCCCAGCCGATTAAAAAACACACCCGCAGCATGATGCTGCCACCCCCATGCTTCACTGTGGGGATGGTGTTATTGGGGTGATGACAGGTGTTGGGTTTTGCACCAGACATAGCAATTACCTTGATGGCCAAAAAGCTCAATTTTAGTCTCATCTAACGAAAGTACCTTCTTCCATATGTTTGGGGAGTCTCCCATGTGCCTTTATGACGAACACCAAACATGTTTGCTTATTTTTTTCTTTAAGCAATTGCTTTTCTTCTGGCCACTCTTCTGTAAAGCTCAGCTCTGTGGAGTGTACGGCTTAAAGTGGTCCTATGGACAGATACTCCAATCTCCGCTGTGGAGCTTTGCAGCTCCTTCAGGGTTATCTTTGATCTCTTTGTTTCCTTTCTGATTAATGCCCTCCTTGCCTGGTCCTTGAGTTTTGGTGGGCGGCCCTCTCTTAGCAGGTTTGTTGTGGTGCCATATTCTTTCCATTTTTTAATAATGGATTTAATGGTGCTCCAAGGGATGTTCAAAGTTTGGGATATTTTCTTATAACCCGACCCTGATCTGTTCTTCTCCACAACTTTGTCCCTGACCTGTTTGGAGAGCTCCTTGGTCTTCATGGTGCCACTTGCTTGTTGGTGCTCTTTGCTTAGTGGTGTTGCAGACTCCTTTCAGAACCAGTTCTTTTTTCTTTTCACTTCACCAATTTGGACTATTTTGTGTTTGTCCATTACATGAAATCCAAATAAAAATCCATTTAAATTACAGGTTGTAATGCAACAAAATAGGTAAAATGCCAAGGGGGTGAATACTTTTGCAAGGCACTGTATATTGTTGTCTAGGTCTCTCTTTATGTACTATTGTATTGTCCTATATTTTATTTATTTATTTTTCA
The DNA here is from genome assembly GCF_045791955.1 of Oncorhynchus clarkii lewisi. NCBI lineage: Eukaryota > Metazoa > Chordata > Actinopteri > Salmoniformes > Salmonidae > Oncorhynchus > Oncorhynchus clarkii. Next base: position 72,665,081 of record NC_092162.1, read on the forward strand.
ATTCCTGCCTCCTGTCCCTGCCTTTTGCCTTTTGGTAGGCGTCATTGTAAATAAGAATTTGTTCTTAACTAACATTATTAACATTCATTATTTTAAATGTTTTGAAGATGACTGGTGGTAAACCTGCTCATGGCTTAGGGTTTTTAACTCTCTCTGTCATACACAGAAAACAACCTACACAGGAACGAACACAGATGAATGCACGGACTGACAAATGCACGCAAGAATACACACACACAAACACACAAAGGCAAACGTGTACCTGGAAACGTTCTGATAAGATTACCTTTCACCCGCTACTCCATTACTGAATGGTTTCACCCAGAATCAGGGCTCCATACATTCACAGACGTTTAACGTCTGATTTATACAGAATACTATACTAGGTTATAGTGATTTAAAATGGGAGAGGTACATCCTGTCTATTACTAGGTTATATTGGATAGAAAATGGGAGAGGTACATCATGTCTGATACTAGGTTATATTGGATAGAAAATGGGAGAGGTACATCATGTCTAATTCTAGGATATATTGGATATAAAATTGGAGAGGTACATCATGTCTAATTCTAGGATATATTGGATAGAAAATTGGAGAGGTACATCATGTCTGATACTAGGTTATATTGGATTTAAAATGGGAGAGGTAGATCATGTCTAATACTAGGTTATATTGGATAGAAAATGGGAGAGGTAGATCTTAATTCTAACATCTGCGTCATCTGCAATGTAATTTCCTGTGCATCAGTCTCAGACCAATATTTCATTGTCCATTTTTGCGGAGAATATTAAAAAGTGTCAGAAACATACTTTGTGTCCCAAATTGGACCCTGTCCCTTATGGAGCCACTGTACTCGTAGGGCTCTAGTCTATAGTAACGCACTACATAGGGAATAGGGTACCTTATCGAATACCCAATACCTCTACGAAAGGTCATATAATGTCTCTCTTGCCCGTGAGAGGGGTAGGTGTCATGGGTAGTTTTACAGGGCGTGTAGCAGACAGTTTGAAATATGGTCACGTCACTCATAGGACCGTGGATTCAGGCAGACAGGCTCGGACGAGGCATCTGATTGGATTACATCTGAGATACACTGTCCATCACAACCAATCATCTTAGAGCATTCTCTGTCGGGACCATCAATCTGCATCAATCAGATGGATGAGAGAGAGAGAGAGAGAGAGAGAGAGAGAGAGAGAGAGAGATAGAGATAGAGAGAGAGAGAGAGAGAGAGAGAGAGAGAGCAGGGAGAGAGAGAGAGAGAGAGAGCAGGGAGAGAGAGAGAGAGAAAGAGAGAGAGAGAGGGGGGGGGGCTTATTAACTTATCTGTCAAAAAGACATATGTGATTGATATATATTGATATGATTGATTATCAGTACACTGTTATCTGACAGACAGAAATGCCAAAGATCTATTTGTTGTGCCTGTACAGAATAACAATGACCATAGGACCAAACTGATCTGGGGCCAGGCTGTCAACCATAGGAGCTGGCTATACAACACATACTGATCTGGGGCCAGGCTGTCAACCATAGGATCTTGCTTTACAACACAAACTGATCTGGGGCCAGGCTATCGCCTGATGTAGATAGAGTTTAATATCCATTACATAATTAAATTATCTAGGCAAGTCAGTTTTAAGAACAAATTCTTGTTTACAATGACGGCCAAACCCTGGCCAAACCGTAACCCGGACGACGCTGGGCCTGTTGTGTTTCCGCAGTATTGACAGGGCCACAGATGAAAAAGAGGCAGGGAAACATAATGACATGGTTCCTTTATGCGTTTGATGTTTCAACGGCCCTTGTCAAGCGTACATATGCACGGGTGCTAATGAGTCAAGTGTACTGTAGTTCATTAACATGTTCATAAAACATATGTGTGTATGACTAATTCTTAGAAAGCTTGTCCTCCTACTCACAGTCATGTTACTCTGTGACTCCCTTCTCTTCATCCAGAGGCACAAAGCCTCTGTACGTTAATCAACCCGAGTACAGGCGTACTATGGACCGGTGAAGGGCGAACTGCCCTCTTCTATTCTACTGTGACGTAAAACATTCTACTATTCTACTGTGACGTATCACATTCTACTATTCTACTGTGACGTAACACATTCTACTATTCTACTGTGACGTATCACATTCTACTATTCTACTGTGACGTAACACATTCTACTATTCTACTGTGACGTAACACATTCTACTATTCTACTGTGACGTATCACATTCTACTATTCTACTGTGACGTAACACATTCTACTATTCTACTGTGACGTAACACATTCTACTATTCTACTGTGACGTAACACATTCTACTATTCTACTGTGACGTATCACATTCTACTATTCTACTGTGACGTAACACATTCTACTATTCTACTGTGACGTAACACATTCTACTATTCTACTGTGACGTAACACATTCTACTATTCTACTGTGACGTATCACATTCTACTATTCTACTGTGACGTAACACATTCTACTATTCTACTGTGACGTAAAACATTCTACTATTCTACTGTGACGTATCACATTCTACTGTGACGTAACACATTCTACTGTGACGTAACACATTCTACTATTCTACTGTGACGTATCACATTCTACTATTCTACTGTGACGTAACACATTCTACTATTCTACTGTGACGTAACACATTCTACTATTCTACTGTGACGTAACACATTCTACTATTCTACTGTGACGTATCACATTCTACTATTCTACTGTGACGTAACACATTCTACTATTCTACTGTGACGTATCACATTCTACTATTCTACTGTGACGTAACACATTCTACTATTCTACTGTGACGTATCACATTCTACTATTCTACTGTGACGTATCACATTCTACTATTCTACTGTGACGTAACACATTCTACTATTCTACTGTGACGTAAAACATTCTACTATTCTACTGTGACGTATCACATTCTACTATTCTACTGTGACGTAAAACATTCTACTATTCTACTGTGATGTATCACATTCTACTATTCTACTGTGACGTAACACATTCTACTATTCTACTGTGACGTATCACATTCTACTATTCTACTGTGACGTAACACATTCTACTATTCTACTGTGACCTAACACATTCTACTATTCTACTGTGACGTATCACATTCTACTATTCTACTGTGACGTAACACATTCTACTATTCTACTGTGACGTAACACATTCTACTATTCTACTGTGACGTAACACATTCTACTATTCTACTGTGACGAATCACATTCTACTATTCTACTGTGACGAATCACATTCTACTATTCTACTGTGACGTAACACATTCTACTATTCTACTGTGACGTATCACATTCTACTGTGACGTAACACATTCTACTATTCTACTGTGACGTATCACATTCTACTATTCTACTGTGACGTAACACATTCTACTATTCTACTGTGACGTAACACATTCTACTATTCTACTGTGATGTAACACATTCTACTATTCTACTGTGACGTAACACATTCTACTATTCTACTGTGACGTATCACATTCTACTATTCTACTGTGACGTAACACATTCTACTGTGACGTAACACATTCTACTATTCTACTGTGACGTAACACATTCTACTATTCTACTGTGACGTAACACATTCTACTATTCTACTGTGACGTATCACATTCTACTATTCTACTGTGATGTATCACATTCTACTGTTCTACTGTGACGTATCACATTCTACTGTTCTACTGTGACGTATCACATTCTACTATTCTACTGTGACGTATCACATTCTACTATTCTACTGTGATGTATCACATTCTACTGTTCTACTGTGACGTATCACATTCTACTGTGACGTAACACATTCTACTATTCTACTGTGACGTAACACATTCTACTATTCTACTGTGATGTATCACATTCTACTGTTCTACTGTGACGTATCACATTCTACTGTGACGTAACACATTCTACTATTCTACTGTGATGTAACACATTCTACTATTCTACTGTGACGTATCACATTTTACTATTCTACTGTGACGTAACACATTCTACTATTCTACTGTGACGTAAAACATTCTACTATTCTACTGTGACCTAACACATTCTACTTTTCTACTGTGACGTAACACATTCTACTATTCTACTGTGACGTAACACATTCTACTATTTTACTGTGACGTAACACATTCTACTATTCTACTGTGACGTATCACATTCTACTATTCTACTGTGACGTAACACAGTCTACTATTCTACTGTGACGTAAAACATTCTACTATTCTACTGTGACGTAACACATTCTACTATTCTACTGTGACGTAACACATTATACTATTCTACTGTGACGTAACACATTCTACTATTCTACTGTGACGTAACACATTCTACTGTGACGTAACACATTCTACTATTCTACTGTGACGTAACACATTCTACTATTCTACTGTGACGTATCACATTCTACTATTCTACTGTGACGTAAAACATTCTACTATTCTACTGTGACGTAACACATTCTACTATTCTACTGTGACCTATCACATTCTACTATTCTACTGTGACGTAACACATTCTACTATTCTACTGTGACGTAACACATTCTACTATTCTACTGTGACGTATCACATTCTACTATTCTACTGTGACGTAACACATTCTACTATTCTACTGTGACGTGACACATTCTACTATTCTACTGTGATGTATCACATTCTACTATTCTACTGTGACGTATCACATTCTACGATTCTACTGTGACGTATCACATTCTACTATTCTACTGTGACGTATCACATTCTACTATTCTACTGTGACGTAACACATTCTACTATTCTACTGTGACGTATCACATTCTACTATTCTACTGTGACGTAACACATTCTACTATTCTACTGTGACGTAACACATTCTACTGTGACGTAACACATTCTACTATTCTACTGTGACGTAACACATTCTACTATTCTACTGTGACGTAACACATTCTACTATTCTACTGTGACGTAACAAATTCTACTATTTTACTGTGACGTAACACATTCTACTGTGACGTATCACATTCTACTATTCTACTGTGACGTATCACATTCTACTATTCTACTGTGACGTATCACATTCTACTATTCTACTGTGACGTATCACATTCTACTATTCTACTGTGACGTAACACATTCTACTATTCTACTGTGACGTATCACATTCTACTATTCTACTGTGACGTAACACATTCTACTATTCTACTGTGACGTATCACATTCTACTATTCTACTGTGACGTAACACATTCTACTATTCTACTGTGACGAATCACATTATACTATTCTACTGTGACGTATCACATTCTACTATTCTACTGTGACGTAACACATTCTACTATTCTACTGTGACGTAACACATTCTACTATTCTACTGTGACGTAACACATTCTACTATTCTACTGTGACGTAACACATTCTACTATTCTACTGTGACGTAACACATTCTACTATTCTACTGTGACGTATCACATTCTACTATTCTACTGTGACGTATCACATTCTACTATTCTACTGTGACGTAACACAATCTACTGTGACGTATCACATTCTACTATTCTACTGTGACGTAACACATTCTACTATTCTACTGTGACGTAACACATTCTACTATTCTACTGTGACGTAAAACATTCTACTATTCTACTGTGACGTATCACATTCTACTATTCTACTGTGACGTAACACATTCTACTATTCTACTGTGACGTAACACATTCTACTATTCTACTGTGACGTAACACATTCTACTATTCTACTGTGACGTAACACATTCTACTATTCTACTGTGACGTAAAACATTCTACTATTCTACTGTGACGTAACACATTATACTATTCTACTGTGACGTAACACATTCTACTATTCTACTGTGACGTAACACATTCTACTATTCTACTGTGACGTAACACATTCTACTATTCTACTGTGACGTAACACATTCTACTGTGACGTAACACATTCTACTATTCTACTGTGACGTATCACATTCTACTATTCTACTGTGACGTATCACATTCTACTATTCTACTGTGACGTAACACATTCTACTATTCTACTGTGACGTAACACATTCTACTATTCTACTGTGACGTAACACATTCTACTATTCTACTGTGACGTAACACATTCTACTATTCTACTGTGACGTAACACATTCTACTATTCTACTGTGACGTAACACATTCTACTATTCTACTGTGACGTAACACATTCTACTATTCTACTGTGACGTAACACATTCTACTATTCTACTGTGACGTAACACATTCTACTATTCTACTGTGACGTATCACATTCTACTGTGACGTAACACATTCTACTATTCTACTGTGACGTAACACATTCTACTATTCTACTGTGACGTAACACATTCTACTATTCTACTGTGACGTATCACATTCTACTATTCTACTGTGACGTAACACATTCTACTATTCTACTGTGACGTAACACATTCTACTATTCTACTGTGACGTATCACATTCTACTATTCTACTGTGACGTAATCACATTCTACTATTCTACTGTGACGTAACTACATTCTACTAACGCATTCTACTGATTCTACTGTGTCGTAACACATTCTACTGTTCTACTGTGACGTAACACATTCTACTATTCTACTGTGACGTAACACATTCTACTATTCTACTGTGACGTATCACATTCTACTGTTCTACTGTGACGTAACACATTCTACTATTCTACTGTGACGTAACACATTCTACTATTCTACTGTGACGTAACACATTCTACTATTCTACTGTGACGTAACACATTCTACTATTCTACTGTGACGTAACACATTCTACTGTGACGTAACACATTCTACTATTCTACTGTGATGTATCACATTCTACTATTCTACTGTGACGTAAAACATTCTACTATTCTACTGTGACGAATCACATTCTACTATTCTACTGTGACGTAACGCATTCTACTATTCTACTGTAACGTAAAACATTCTACTATTCTACTGTGACGTAACACATTCTACTATTCTACTGTGACGTAACACATTCTACTATTCTACTGTGACGTAACACATTCTACTATTCTACTGTGACGTAAAACATTCTACTATTCTACTGTGACGTAACACATTCTACTATTCTACTGTGACGTAACACATTCTACTATTCTACTGTGACGTAACACATTCTACTATTCTACTGTGACGAATCACATTCTACTATTCTACTGTGATGTAACACATTCTACTATTCTACTGTGACGTATCACATTCTACTATTCTACTGTGACGAATCACATTATACTATTCTACTGTGACGTAACACATTCTACTATTCTACTGTGACGTAACACATTCTACTATTCTACTGTGACGTATCACATTCTACTATTCTACTGTGACGTAACACATTCTACTATTCTACTGTGACGTAACACATTCTACTATTCTACTGTGACGTATCACATTCTACTGTTCTACTGTGACGTATCACATTCTACTGTGACGTAAAACATTCTACTATTCTACTGTGACGTATCACATTCTACTGTTCTACTGTGACGTAACACATTCTACTATTCTACTGTGACGTAACACATTCTACTATTCTACTGTGACGTAAAACATTCTACTATTCTACTGTGACGTAACACATTCTACTATTCTACTGTGACGTAACACATTCTACTATTCTACTGTGACGTAACACATTCTACTATTCTACTGTGACGTAACACATTCTACTATTCTACTGTGACGTAACACATTCTACTATTCTACTGTGACGTATCACATTCTACTATTCTACTGTGACGTATCACATTCTACTATTCTACTGTGACGTAACACATTCTACTATTCTACTGTGACGTATCACATTCTACTATTCTACTGTGACGTATCACATTCTACTATTCTACTGTGACGTAACACATTCTACTATTCTACTGTGACGTAACACATTCTACTATTCTACTGTGACGTAACACATTCTACTATTCTACTGTGACGTAACACATTCTACTATTCTACTGTGACGTAAAACATTCTACTATTCTACTGTGACGTAACACATTATACTATTCTACTGTGACGTAACACATTCTACTATTCTACTGTGACGTAACACATTCTACTATTCTACTGTGACGTAACACATTCTACTATTCTACTGTGACGTAACACATTCTACTATTCTACTGTGACGTAACACATTCTACTGTGACGTAACACATTCTACTATTCTACTGTGACGTATCACATTCTACTATTCTACTGTGACGTATCACATTCTACTATTCTACTGTGACGTAACACATTCTACTATTCTACTGTGACGTAACACATTCTACTATTCTACTGTGACGTAACACATTCTACTATTCTACTGTGACGTAACACATTCTACTATTCTACTGTGACGTAACACATTCTACTATTCTACTGTGACGTAACACATTCTACTATTCTACTGTGACGTAACACATTCTACTATTCTACTGTGACGTAACACATTCTACTATTCTACTGTGACGTAACACATTCTACTATTCTACTGTGACGTATCACATTCTACTGTGACGTAACACATTCTACTATTCTACTGTGACGTAACACATTCTACTATTCTACTGTGACGTAACACATTCTACTATTCTACTGTGACGTATCACATTCTACTATTCTACTGTGACGTAACACATTCTACTATTCTACTGTGATGTATCACATTCTACTATTCTACTGTGACGTAAAACATTCTACTATTCTACTGTGACGAATCACATTCTACTATTCTACTGTGACGTAACGCATTCTACTATTCTACTGTGTCGTAACACATTCTACTGTTCTACTGTGACGTAACACATTCTACTATTCTACTGTGACGTAACACATTCTACTATTCTACTGTGACGTAACACATTCTACTATTCTACTGTGACGTAACACATTCTACTATTCTACTGTGACGTAACACATTCTACTGTGACGTAACACATTCTACTATTCTACTGTGATGTATCACATTCTACTATTCTACTGTGACGTAAAACATTCTACTATTCTACTGTGACGAATCACATTCTACTATTCTACTGTGACGTAACGCATTCTACTATTCTACTGTGACGTAAAACATTCTACTATTCTACTGTGACGTAACACATTCTACTATTCTACTGTGACGTAACACATTCTACTATTCTACTGTGACGTAACACATTCTACTATTCTACTGTGACGTAAAACATTCTACTATTCTACTGTGACGTAACACATTCTACTATTCTACTGTGACGTAACACATTCTACTATTCTACTGTGACGTAACACATTCTACTATTCTACTGTGACGAATCACATTCTACTATTCTACTGTGATGTAACACATTCTACTATTCTACTGTGACGTATCACATTCTACTATTCTACTGTGACGAATCACATTATACTATTCTACTGTGACGTAACACATTCTACTATTCTACTGTGACGTAACACATTCTACTATTCTACTGTGACGTATCACATTCTACTATTCTACTGTGACGTAACACATTCTACTATTCTACTGTGACGTAACACATTCTACTATTCTACTGTGACGTATCACATTCTACTGTTCTACTGTGACGTATCACATTCTACTGTGACGTAAAACATTCTACTATTCTACTGTGACGTATCACATTCTACTGTTCTACTGTGACGTAACACATTCTACTATTCTACTGTGACGTAACACATTCTACTATTCTACTGTGACGTAAAACATTCTACTATTCTACTGTGACGTAACACATTCTACTATTCTACTGTGACGTAACACATTCTACTATTCTACTGTGACGTAACACATTCTACTATTCTACTGTGACGTAACACATTCTACTATTCTACTGTGACGTAACACATTCTACTATTCTACTGTGACGTATCACATTCTACTATTCTACTGTGACGTATCACATTCTACTATTCTACTGTGACGTAACACATTCTACTATTCTACTGTGACGTATCACATTCTACTATTCTACTGTGACGTATCACATTCTACTGTGACGTAACACATTCTACTGTGACGTAACACATTCTACTATTCTACTGTGACGTAACACATTCTACTATTCTACTGTGACGTATCACATTCTACTATTCTACTGTGACGTAACACATTCTACTATTCTACTGTGACGTAACACATTCTACTGTGACGTAACACATTCTACTATTCTACTGTGACGTAACACATTCTACTATTCTACTGTGACGTAACACATTCTACTATTCTACTGTGACGTAACACATTCTACTATTCTACTGTGACGTAACACATTCTACTATTCTACTGTGACGTAACACATTCTACTATTCTACTGTGACGTATCACATTCTACTATTCTACTGTGACGTAACACATTCTACTATTCTACTGTGACGTAACACATTCTACTGTGACGTAACACATTCTACTATTCTACTGTGACGTATCACATTCTACTATTCTACTGTGACGTAACACATTCTACTATTCTACTGTAACGTATCACATTCTACTATTCTACTGTGACGTATCACATTCTACTATTCTACTGTGACGTAACACATTCTACTATTCTACTGTGACGAATCACATTCTACTATTCTACTGTGATGTAACACATTCTACTATTCTACTGTGACGTATCACATTCTACTATTCTACTGTGACGAATCACATTATACTATTCTACTGTGACGTAACACATTCTACTATTCTACTGTGACGTAACACATTCTACTATTCTACTGTGACGTATCACATTCTACTATTCTACTGTGACGTAACACATTCTACTATTCTACTGTGACGTAACACATTCTACTATTCTACTGTGACGTATCACATTCTACTGTTCTACTGTGACGTATCACATTCTACTGTGACGTAAAACATTCTACTATTCTACTGTGACGTATCACATTCTACTGTTCTACTGTGACGTAACACATTCTACTATTCTACTGTGACGTAACACATTCTACTATTCTACTGTGACGTAAAACATTCTACTATTCTACTGTGACGTAACACATTCTACTATTCTACTGTGACGTAACACATTCTACTATTCTACTGTGACGTAACACATTCTACTATTCTACTGTGACGTAACACATTCTACTATTCTACTGTGACGTAACACATTCTACTATTCTACTGTGACGTATCACATTCTACTATTCTACTGTGACGTATCACATTCTACTATTCTACTGTGACGTAACACATTCTACTATTCTACTGTGACGTATCACATTCTACTATTCTACTGTGACGTATCACATTCTACTGTGACGTAACACATTCTACTGTGACGTAACACATTCTACTATTCTACTGTGACGTAACACATTCTACTATTCTACTGTGACGTATCACATTCTACTATTCTACTGTGACGTAACACATTCTACTATTCTACTGTGACGTAACACATTCTACTGTGACGTAACACATTCTACTATTCTACTGTGACGTAACACATTCTACTATTCTACTGTGACGTAACACATTCTACTATTCTACTGTGACGTAACACATTCTACTATTCTACTGTGACGTAACACATTCTACTATTCTACTGTGACGTATCACATTCTACTATTCTACTGTGACGTAACACATTCTACTATTCTACTGTGACGTAACACATTCTACTATTCTACTGTGACGTAACACATTCTACTATTCTACTGTGACGTATCACATTCTACTATTCTACTGTGACGTAACACATTCTACTATTCTACTGTAACGTATCACATTCTACTATTCTACTGTGACGTATCACATTCTACTATTCTACTGTGACGTAACACATTCTACTATTCTACTGTGACGAATCACATTATACTTTTTTAAATGCAGATTTTAGAGTATTCGCATGGATGTCTGTCTCCAATTGGATGGAAACCTACCTACTGCCAGTCCACTTAGCTGACGTTCTGCATTCATCAAGGTCCATTATTTTGGTTGAAAGACAATTTATCACTTTAACATTTCATGCAATGTAACAAATGAATCCAACATGGAGTATATTAAATTGCACATTATGCACCAAGAAAATTGCCCCGGAGAATATTTGGTTTGTTCAGATTCATCACATATTGGAGATTTAGATAATATAAGTCCTCTGATGGAGCTGACTATATGCTTATCACTCAGCTTCAGAGAGGAGACAGGTTTAGGCTTGTATCCCGACTGGTACCCTACTCCCTATGGGTTCCTGGTTAAAAGTAGTGCACTAAATAGGGAATAGGGAGCCATTTGGAACTCAAGTCCAGTGCTTATTAAAGTCACTCCACATCACGAGGAGTGTCAGCCTAGGCAGCCGTGCCAGCACCAAAAAAAAAAGGGAATTTGAGAAAATGAGTTTCTGGGGGAAAAAAAAAGTAGATTCGAAAAAATGTCATCGTGCTTCGTGATGTTTCAAAGAGAAACTTATACCAAGGGTTTGTCCCAAATGGCACCCTTTTCCCTATGGATCCTGGTCCAAAGAAGTGCACTGGAAAGGGAATAGGGATCCGTTTGGGAGGTCAAAGTTCGACAGTTTTACAGTTTTATCTACTTTTGTGAATTATCTTATCTTATCTTATCTTATATTATATTTATTATTTGTGAATAATAATAAAATCACTTGGAGGGAAGTGTTTATATTTGTCCTGTTACATCACACGTGTGTGATGGAAATGTGTTTCTTGCCTATCTAAACTCGGCCCTGAGACGCCCGCAGAGAGTGGAGTCACAGCCAAGGTCATCCTTGTACAGGGCACCTGGAGCAATTAAGGTTAAACGCCTTGCTCAAGGGCACAGTGACAGATGTTTCACCTTGTTAGCTCCAGTATTCAAACCAGAGACCTTTCAGTTACTTGCCCAATGCTCTGACCTCGAGGCTAACTGCAGTTCTACTTTTTGTGTGTGGTGTGTGTGTCTGTGGTGTGGTGTGTATGTGTGTGGTGTGTCTGTGTGTGTGGTGTGTGTGTGTGTCTGTCTGTGTGTGTGTGGTGTGTGTGTGTCTGTGTGTGTGTGTGGTGTGTGTGGTGTGTGTGTCTGTGGTGTGGTGTGTATGTGTGTGGTGTGTCTGTGTGTGTGGTGTGTGTGTGTGTCTGTCTGTGTGTGTGTGGTGTGTGTGTGTCTGTGTGTGTGTGTGTGTGTGTGTGGTGTGTGTGTGTCTGTGTGTGTGTGTGTGTGGTGTGTGTGTGTCTGTGTATGTGTGTGGTGTGTCTGTGTGTGTGGTGTATGTGTGTGTCTGTCTGTGTGTGTGTGTGTAGGGTGTGTGTGTGGTGTGTGTGCGTGCCTGTCTGTGTGTGTGTAGGGTGTGGTGTGTATGTGTGTGGTGTGGTTGTGTGTGTGTGTGTGTGTGTGTGTGTGTGTCTGTGTGTGTGGTGTGTGTGTGTTTGTCTGTCTGTGTGTGTGTGTAGGGTGTGGTGTGTATGTGTGTGGTGTGTCTGTGTGTGTGGTGTGTGTGTGTGCCTGTCTGTGTGTGTGTAGGGTGTGGTGTGTATGTGTGTGTGTGTGTGTGGTGTGTCTGTGTGTGGTGTGTCTGTGTGTGTGGTGTGTGTGTGTGCCTGTCTGTGTGTGTGTAGGGTGTGGTGTGTATGTGTGGTGTGTCTGTGTGTGGTGTGTCTGTGTGTGTGGTGTGTGTGTGTGCCTGTCTGTGTGTGTGTAGGGTGTGGTGTGTATGTGTGTGGTGTGGTTGTGTGTGTGTGTGTGTGTGTGTGTGTGTGTGTCTGTGTGTGTGGTGTGTGTGTGTGTCTGTCTGTGTGTGTGTGTAGGGTGTGGTGTGTATGTGTGTGGTGTGTCTGTGTGTGTGGTGTGTGTGTGTGCCTGTCTGTGTGTGTGTAGGGTGTGGTGTGTATGTGTGTGTGTGTGTGTGTGTGTGTGTGTGTGTGTGTGTGTGGTGTGTGTGTGTCTTTGGTGTGGTGTGTATGTGGTGTGGTGTGTATGTGTGTGGTGTGTCTGTGTGTGTGGTGTGTGGTGTGTGTGTGTGGTGTGTGTGTGTCTGTGTGTGTGTGTGTGTGGTGTGTGTGTGTCTGTGGTGTGGTGTGTATGTGTGTGGTGTGTCTGTGTGTGTGGTGTGTGGTGTGTGTGTGGTGTGTGTGTGTGTGGTGTGTGTGTGTCTGTGGTGTGGTGTGTATGTGTGTGGTGTGTCTGTGTGTGTGGTGTGTGTGTGTGTCTGTCTGTGTGTGTGTGTAGGGTGTGGTGTGTATGTGTGTGGTGTGTCTGTGTGTGTGGTGTGTGTGTGTGTCTGTCTGTGTGTGTGTGTAGGGTGTGGTGTGTATGTGTGTGGTGTGTCTGTGTGTGTGGTGTGTGTGTGTGCCTGTCTGTGTGTGTGTAGGGTGTGGTGTGTATGTGTGTGTGTGTGTGTGTGTGTGTGTGTGTGTGTGTGTGTGTGTGTGTGTGTGTGTGTGTGTGTGTGTGTGGTTGTGTCTGTGAATGTTATGTGCATATTGCTGTGCATCAGAATCCAACACATCTCATTGTATATACCTAAATACAATACCTAGTAAAATCATTGGTTCATTGTCTCCTTTTCCAACCCCACAGTAAACGTTGTTCCTGATTGCTGACAGACAGAGAGGCAGACATTCTTCAGACAAAATACACAATGGAGATTAGTTCAAGAGGCTATGGACCTGAGCGATACGCATCTTCACCAACAGCAAATAAAAACTTGAGGGAATGAGACGAGGAACACAAAAGTTAAAAGTTTACATCTATCAGATATCTGATTCAGCCTCTGCCCTCCTCGTTGTCACGACGTCCGTCCGAAGTCGGTCCCTCTCCTTGTTCGGGCGGCGTTCGGCGGTCGACGTCACCGACCTTCTAGCCATCGCCGATCCACTTTTCATTTTCCATTGGTTTTGTCTTTGTCTTACACACCTGGTTTCAATCCCTATTTAACCCTCTGTACCCCCATGTTTGTTTGTGAGTAATTGTTTGTTGTATGTACGGTCCATATTGTGGGCTAGGTATATTCGTATTGTATTTGTGTATCTTGAGTAAAATTATGTGTATTACTCATCTCTGCTGTCCTGCGCCTGACTCCTCTGCACCAGCTTCACCCAGACCGATTACACTCATCCTGTCCTCCTCATCTACCCCTCCTCCTCCTCCACCAGCTTCACCCAGACCGATTACACTCATCCTGTCCTCCTCATCTACCACCCTCCTCCACCAGCTTCACCCAGACCGATTACACTCATCCTGTCCTCCTCATCTACCCCTCCTCCTCTGCACCAGCTTCACCCAGACCGATTACACTCATCCTGTCCTCCTCATCTACCACCCTCCTCCACCAGCTTCACCCAGACCGATTACACTCATCCTGTCCTCCCACCCACAAGTGTTTTTAACTTAATTTATCCAACTGAAACATCTCGACAAAATTAAGCAAAAACAACGTTTTGCATATTCATGTTTTATTCTTTCAATGGTGATTTTGGTGATGCTCCACAAACTAATTAAGAGATCTCATCCCAAACTAATAAACAGATCTCATCGCAAACTAATAAACAGATCTCATCCCAAACTAATAAACAGATCTCATCCCAAACTAATAAACAGATCTCATCCCAAATAAACAGATCTCATCCCAAACTAATAAACAGATCTCATCCCAAACTAATAAACAGATCTCACCCCAAACTAATAAACAGATCTCATCGCAAACTAATAAACAGATCTCATCCCAAACTAATAAACAGATCTCATCCCAAACTAATAAACAGATCTCATCCCAAATAAACAGATCTCATCCCAAACTAATAAACAGATCTCATCCCAAACTAATAAACAGATCTCATCGCAAACTAATAAACAGATCTCACCCCAAACTAATAAACAGATCTCATCCCAAACTAATAAACAGATCTCATCCCAAACTAATAAACAGATCTCATCCCAAACTAATAAACAGATCTCATCCCAAATAAACAGATCTCATCCCAAACTAATAAACAGATCTCATCCCAAACTAATAAACAGATCTCACCCCAAACTAATAAACAGATCTCATCGCAAACTAATAAACAGATCTCATCCCAAACTAATAAACAGATCTCATCCCAAACTAATAAACAGATCTCATCCCAAATAAACAGATCTCATCCCAAACTAATAAACAGATCTCATCCCAAACTAATAAACAGATCTCATCGCAAACTAATAAACAGATCTCACCCCAAACTAATAAACAGATCTCATCCCAAACTAATAAACAGATCTCATCCCAAACTAATAAACAGATCTCATCCCAAACTAATAAACAGATCTCACCCCAAACTAATAAACAGATCTCACCCCAAACTAATAAACAGATCTCACCCCAAACTAATAAACAGATCTCACCCCAAACTAATAAACAGATCTCAAATCCTGAAATAGTTTTTTGGAGCATCTGTTCATATTTATTTTCTTCATTCCTTCATGCACCTAGATACATGACGGATGGGCTGTTTTACATCTTTCAAGGTGGTACATTGATAACACCAGATGGCCATCAAAGAACTGACATGGCTGATGATTGACTATGACTAGATTTAATCAGATCGAGTATTAACCCGCGATAGTCGTCCCGGATAGCTGGTGTTTTGGCAGTGTCGGAATTCGGTGAGCAGCTGCTCTTCATTTAATTTGTCATTTAATTTATTTTTATTTCACCTTTATTTAACTAGGCAATTCAGTTAAGAACACTTTCTTATTTACAATTACGGCCTACTCGTGTGGTCATTGTCACGATGACACACCTGTCCCCATGGCCGTAACTACATATGAGGACACCAAGGTCAGGACCTCGTGAATCTTTTCTAATTTGAAAATATATATATATATATCCCAGCGTTGATCAAAGATCAGAACGCTTAGATTCTTGATCTGACTGAGTTCTAATCACGCCTGCTTCTTCGCGAACAACAAGTGGGTTGTTGGTTATGTTCGCCTGCCTCCTGGATTTGCCTTTCAGCAGCACATTCACCACCCTCTGAAATGTCTAACTCCGCCTTTTCCAGGCACAGGCTGTGGGCCTGAGACGTGAGATGAACTAACCCAGCTAGGAAGTCGGCTCAAGTAGACAACTAGAGACACTGCTGACAGTGTGTTTTGCGAGATGCCAGACTGTGACTCCTGCCGTGTCTACAGACACGCCCCAAATAAACAAAAACCAGCTCTCTGAATGAGTGACAGCTGGTAAATAGTTTCTGATGCATACAGTATGTCAGTCAGTCTAGTGGCTAGCTGCCGGCAGAGGCGGTGAAGGGCTCTGGCTAGTAAGCTAGAAGGATGAAGTAAGAAGTTAATGTTAAACGGAGATTAAGAAATACACTACTATTTAAAAATATATATATATTTTTTTTTTCACCTTTATTTAACCAGGTAGGTTAGTTAAGAACAAGTTCTCATTTGCAACTGTGACCTGGCCAAGATAAAGCAAAGCAGTTTGACACATACAACAACACAGAGTTACACATGGAATAAACAAAACATACAGTCAATAATACAGTAGAACAAAATAACAATCTATATACAGTGAGTGCAAATGAGGTAAATTCTCATAACACTAAATTCTCATAATACCTTTGCTTTACAGAGAGTTACTGAACTGGACAGTGATGTGGTGCTTAGTGGTGAGGTTGAGACAGGCTATGATGCATGCAGGAGTAAGCAGAGTAGATATTGAGAGAGGAAGCAAGCAGAGAGAGAGTTTAGAGCAGTGGTTCTCAAACTTGGGGTCGGGAACTTAAAAAAAAACAAGATACTGTTTCAATCTGAACATCTCCAAAAGACCTATCTTCCATGCAGCCTCCAATCTGTCTCCAATCAGTCTCCAATCAGTCTCCATGCAGCCTCCAATCAGTCTCCAATCAGTCTCCATGTAGTCTCCAGCCAGTATCCATGCAGCCTCCAATCTGTCTCCAATCAGTCTCCAATCAGTCTCCATGCAGCCTCCAATCATTCTCCAATCAGTCTCCAATCAGTCTCCATGCAGTCTCCAATCAGTCTCCAATCATTCTCCAATCAGTCTACATGCAGTCTCCATGCAGTCTCCAATCAGTCTCCATGCAGTCTCCAATCAGTCTCCAACAGTCTCCAACAGACTCCAATCAGCCTCCATGCAGTCTCCAATCAGCCTCCAAACAGTCTCCAATAGTCTCCAATCAGTCTCCATGCAGTCTCCATGCAGTCTCCAATCAGTCTCCAACAGTCTCCAACAGACTCCAATCAGCCTCCATGCAGTCTCCAATCAGCCTCCAATCAGTCTCCAATCAGTCTCCACGCAGTCTCCAATCAGTCTCCAATCAGTCTCCATGCAGTTGTCGTGTCTTTACTATCATTAAATGAAGACTTTGTTTTATCAAAGATTCTCTGTAATTAGTATTACGCGATTAAACTGATTAATCATGTAACTGTAATTAACTAGGAAGTCGGGGGACCAAGGAAAATATTCAGATTACAAAGTTGTAATTTCCTAATATAACTGTTCAGATATTTTATATCTGATCAATTAGTCTTCGAATGAATTAATTATTTACTTTACCTCACGCTAGTCTCATTCCAAACATCGTAAATGGTTGGTTATCTGCACGAACCCAGTCTTCACTATGAGTCATCCATACATGAATTGTCTTAAATCATTTATTTATTAACTAAGTAAGTCACAGAAATGCATAAACAAACAAACAAAGTAAACATGGTTACAATAAATTATAGTGGAATGTGCCCCTAGTGGGCTAAACCGGCATGGCGGCTTGGTGGACAAAAGGGAAGTGGGGGTCGACTGAGAAGTCACTACAGAGTTGATAATTATAACAAATGAAATACTAATCCTTTGCACATTAACGCTAATTCATTCGGGAACAATTGCAATCAATATATATATTTACGCTCAGTGTGTCGACTTGATCGGTGTTGAAAAGTTTGTTTCTATTGGAGAGTCCTCTATTGGAGAGTTTTTCTCCATTACAAGAGGACAAAGGTTGAGACAATTGCTGAATATTTTAACAATCCCACGTGGTTAAGCTCTTAGACTATCGATACCAACAGAATAAGAACAAGTCTTTGATATTAATTACTAGTTTGCAGCTAGCAATTCGGTATCATTGAACACGAAGAACGACATCCGCCGATACATCCATTCTACAGCAACATGAATTAATGTCACTCTGAACTACCCCCTCTAACCACGACAGAGAGAGAGAGAGAGAGAGAGAGAGAGAGAGAGAGAGAATGATAGAGAGAGAGAGGAGAGAGAGAAGGATAGAGAGAGAAGGTAGAGAGAGAGAAGGAAAGAGAGAGACAGAGAGAGGAGAGAGAGAGAATGAAGGAAAGAGAGAGAACGAAGGCGAGAGAGAGAGAGAGAGAAGGAGAGAGAAAGTGAGAACGAAGGAGAGAGACTCAAAATGACATTAGAAAATGAAGAACTGGTGATCAATTCATATTCCTGTGAGGGGCTGGGTGAACGTTCCCCTTGAGTACCAACTGCAGCTCCGGTAACACCAAAGGCGTGTGTGTGTGTGTGTGTGTGTGTGTGTGTGTGTGTGTGTGTGTGTGTGTGTGTGTGTGTGTGTGTGTGTGTGTGTGCGTGCGTGCGTGCGTGCGTGCGTGCGTGCGTGCGTGCGTGTGTGTGTGTGTGTGTGTGTGTGTGATATTCCTGTAAAATAAAACAGTATCTTATCCCGTGTCCCTCATGTCCCCCTACTCTCTCAGCTGTCACCAGTGCAATAGAGACCAGGAGATTGCCTTGACACAAGATGGAGGGGTGTAATAGTTTGGCATATTGATGAATGGATGGAGGGAGGCATGGAGTACCACTCTGCTGTTCATTTTATTGCATGTTCTGGGTCTTGGCGCACACACACACACACACACCTTCTTTTTCTCCCCGCACCATTTTTCTCCCAGCACACAAACACACATCGCCACCAGGAGAAGAAACGACAGTAATTGCAGAGTGCTGATAGAAAACTTTTTCATTACAGTTGTCTTACATTCATTGCAGAACCTTGATGTCATTTTTCAAAGCAGTGGACACTTTTTTCCAATTGCGTACGATGCAATACACATAAAGCTAAGATAATTTAAATTACCTGTTCAAAATGACACAACTTAACATCAAAGTATTACCATTTCAAAATGAAATTCACAAATTATATCTGAGATGACTGTCTATTCATTTTTATTAACAATGATCTAACTATCAATTCCTACAACTGATCAAAATGATAAGTCACTGTTGCATTACTCTTAAAATGCATAGTTTTATGGAAACTGACAAACAATATTGTCACGCCCTGACCATAGAGAGCCTTTTCATTCTCTAGTTTGGTTAGGTCGGGGTGTGACTAGGGTGGGTGATCTAGTGTGTTTATTTCTATGTTGGCCTGGTATGGTTCTCAATCAGAGGCAGCTGTTTATCGTTGTCTCTGATTGGGGATCATATTTAGGCAGCCAATTTCCCCACTGTGTTTTGTGGGATCTTGTTTATGTGTAGTTGCCTGTGAGCATTTCATTTACTACACGTTTCGGTTCGTTCTTTATTGTTTTTGTGTGTTTCACTCAATAAACATGTGGAACCCATATCACGCTGCGCTTTGGTCCGAATGTTCTTACGATGATCGTGACAAATATTCCATGTTTAGATCATGAAAGTTTCAGGATAACGAGATCCATTGACACCAATTACCGTGGAACATGAACCAATTGGACTACATTATCTATGGATGTAATATTTCATCATCATTCTTTATCAGACACTGTTTCTATGGTCCCATGTACCACTTTGTGTTTCAGATTTGACATTACTTCACACTTTATTAGGTACGCCTATCACCTATTAGGTACGCCTATCACCTATTAGGTACACCTATCACCTATTAGGTACGCCTATCACCTATTAGGTACACCTATCACCTATTAGGTACGCCTATCACCTATTAGGTACGCCTATCACCTATTAGGTACGCCTATCACCTATTAGGTACACCTATCACCTATTAGGTACCCCTATCACCTATTAGCTCCGCCTATCACCTATTAGCTCCGCCTATCGACCCCCTTTTGCCTCCACAACAGTCTGCATTATTCACGGTGTTGTACGTTAAGAGATGCCCTTCTGCACACCACTGTTCCGCTAGCGGACACATTAACAAGTCCCATACAGCAAATGAAAGATGAACATCTTGTTAATCTACCCATCGTGTCCGATTTAAAAAAATGCTTTACAGCTAAATCACAACATACGATTGATTATGTTAGGTCACCGCTAGCGTCCCACATATCCCAGAGAAGTTTTAACCCGATTTAGGAATTTTTGATTGGAAGTGGAAGGTATATGATAGGCTCCCTCACGAACAAGCCACCCTTCTCCAGGGATGACGCATGCAATGACTCCACAGCAGACCAGTGTCAGGTCTGGATTCGCCCGAAGATTCTTCCCAAGATGTTTGGCCAATGAAAACATCCATTGTGATGTGGATGAGAACCTGTGGCCAAATCCACAGGACAGGGTTGATGGAAATATAGAAGTACAGTAATCAATCTTTTGTTTTGCTTTTTACAGTAAGACAGGCGAGGAACACCGCAGTGATGTTTTACAGTATGCCAGGTGAGGAACACTGCAGCTGATGCTTTACAGTAAGCCAGGCGAGGAACACTGCAGTGATGTTTTACAGTATGCCAGGTGAGGAACACTGCAGCTGATGCTTTACAGTAAGCCAGGTGAGGAACACTGCAGTGATGTTTTACAGTAAGCCAGGTGAGGAACACCGCAGTGATGTTTTACAGTAAGCCAGGTGAGGAACACTGCAGTGATGTTTTACAGTAAGCCAGGTGAGGAACACTGCAGCTGATGCTTTACAGTAAGCCAGGCGAGGAACACTGCAGTGATGTTTTACAGTAAGCCAGGTGAGGAACACTGCAGCTGATGTTTTACAGTAAGCCAGGTGAGGAACACTGCAGTGATGTTTTACAGTAAGCCAGGTGAGGAACACTGCAGCTGATGTTTTACAGTAAGCCAGGCGAGGAACACTGCAGTGATGTTTTACAGTAAGCCAGGTGAGCTGAACAGTAAGCCAGGCGAAGCTGCAATGTTTTACAGTAAGCCAGGTGAGGAACACTGCAGTGATGTTTTACAGTAAGCCAGGTGAGGAACGTTGACGTTTTACTGTAGTTTTTAGCTTTTTTGGTAGCTAATTATTTTTGCTTTAATTCAAAGAAACTCATGTTGTGATTTTATTGTATTTCATCAATACATTTCAGATGTTGTTCAATGATTCCACTGTGTCTGTAGTATTCTCTCTACTAGTCCTTCTACAGTGATGTATTGACGTGTAGTAGCATAATGAAACACGTATCACATATTTTGTACGACAATATTTAATGATTGTACGAACAACTACACAGTGAAACTATCGGTATCTTGTGTGTGGGTGATCTAAATGAATGTTCATTTATCATTTCATGATTAATGAGTTATTTGAAACAATGATTCTGCGAGTACAAAGTGTCTTTAAAGATGTGAATGCACAATGCAATGTTTTGAAACATTGGACAGCCTGTGTTACAAGTGATGACCGTTTTGAGTTTTGTGTCTAGAGTTTTGAAAAATGACCACAAGTTTCTGAAATTAGTACCAAAGTGATTGTAAAGAAAAACTGTCAAAACCAAACAAACATTATGATGATGATTGGCCTGCCTGCATCTTACCACCACAGCAGTAATCCCAGATTCTGCCTTTAAATATAAATAACCCAGATTGTCTTCACCTCTACTAATAGCATCCCTTCACCTCTACTAATAGAATCCCTATCACTTCCCTATCCCTAACCCATCCATATCCCTTCCCTATCCCTATCCCTATCCCTATCCCTATCCCTATCCCTAACCCATCCATAGCCCTTCCCTATCCCTAACCCATCCCTATCCCTATCCCTATCCCTATCCATTCCTTATCCCTATCCCTATCCCTATCCCTATCCCTATCCCTATCCCTATCCCTATCCCTATCCCTAACCCATCCCTATCCCTATCCCTATCCCTATCCCTATCCCTATCCCTTCCGTATCCCTTCCCTATCCCTATCCCTATCCCTATCCCTATCCCTATCCCTATCCCTTCCTTATCCCTGTCCCTATCCCTATCCATATCCCTTCCCTATCCCTAGCCTATCCCTATCCCTATCCCTATCCCTATCCCTATCCCTATCCCTATCCCTATCCCTATCCCTTCCCTATCCCTATCCTTATCCCATCCCTATCCCTTCCCTAACCCATCCCTATCCCTATCCCTATCCCTATCCCTATCCCTAACCCATCCATATCCCTTCCCTATCCCTTCACCTCTACTAATAGACTCCCTATCCCTATCCCTATCCCTATCCCTATCCCTATCCCTTCCCTATCCCTAACCCTATCCATTCCTTATCCCTATCCCTATCCCTATCCCTATCCCTAACCCATCCCTATCCCTATCCCTATCCCTATCCCTAACCTATCCCTATCCATATCCCTATCCCTATCCATATCCCTATCCCTAACCCATCCCTATCCCTTTCCCTATCCCTAACCCATCCTTATCCCTATCCCTATCCCTAACCTATCCCTATCCCTTCGCTATCCCTAACCCATCCCTATCCCTATCCCTATCCCTAACCTATCCCTATCCCTATCCCTATCCCTAACCCATCCCTATCCCTATCCCTATCCCTATCCCTATCCCTATCCCTATCCCTATCCCTATCCATATCCCTCTCCCCATCCCTAACCCATCCCTATCCCTATCCCTATCCCTAACCCATCCCTATCCCTATCCCTAACCTATCCCTATCCCTATCCATATCCATATCCCTATCCCTAACCCATCCCTATCCCTAACCCATCCCTATTCCTAACCCATCCCTAACCTATCCCTATACCTATCCCTATCCCTATCCCTATCCCTAACCCATCCATATCCCTTCACCTCTACTAATAGCAGCCCCTTCACCTCCCCTAATAGCAGCCCCTTCACCTCCCCTAATAGCAGCCCCTTCACCTACCCTAATAGCAGCCCCTTCACCTCCCCTAATAGCAGGCCTTCACCTCCCCTAATAGCAGCCCTTCACCTCCCCTAATAGCAGCCCCTCACCTCCCCTAATAGCAGCCCCTTCACCTCCCCTAATAGCAGCCCCTTCACCTCCCCTAATAACAGCCCCTTCACCTCCACGAATAGCAGCCCCTTCACCTCCCCTAATAGCAGCCCCTTCACCTCCCCTAATAGCAGCCCCTTCACCTCCCCTAATAACAGCCCCTTGACCTCCACGAATAGCAGCCCCTTCACCTCCACGAATAGCAGCTTCTTCAACTCGATTCACATCCTTCACATCCAAAAACAGGAAATATCCCAGTTTGTGCATTTGTTTAAACAAACGGGAGACAGGTATCTTTACGTTTGTGAACTATTAACAAATATATAAATAGAGATATGAGCAGATCAGCATGTTTAGTTGCAACAGGACCTGTAATGGCAGTAAAATATCCCAGAATCTGTTTAGTTACAACAGGACCTGTACTGGCAGTAAAATATCCCAGACTGTTTAGTTACAACAGGACCTGTAATGGCAGTAAAATATCCCAGAATCTGCATTTACAATATCCTTTAGACGAGAGAGAGTGAACGGCCACTGATTTGATGTGTGTGTGTGTGTGTGTGTGTGTGTGTGTGTGTGTGTGTGCTTTCATTAAAGCATGCGTGTGTGTGTGTGTGTGTGTGTGTGTGTGTGTGTGTGTGTGTGTGTGTGTGTGTGTGTGTGTGTGTGTGTGTGTGTGTGTGTGTGTGTGTGTGTGTGTGTGTGTGTGTGTGTGTGTGTATAGTTCTGTATATACAGTTGAAGTCGGAAGTTTACATACACTTAGGTTGGAGTCATTAAAACTTGTTTTTCAACCACTCATGTTTTGTTAATTAACAAACTATAGTTTTGGCAAGTCAGTTAGGACATATACTGTGTGCATGACACAAGTCATTCTTCTAATTGTAATTAGTAATTGTTTTGACGTGGTGTCTTCGGCCGTGGTGTCTTCGGCCGTGGTGGCTTCTGCTGTGAATACTGTATGTTTCACACAGGAGAGCTACAATTACTGTAATAAATCATTCTGCAGCCAAGCCAATGCATTTTCTAAATCCAGGAAAGTTGATTGTATATAACCCTCCTGTTGTGTTCATGTTAGTTAATTCTGTGTTCCTGGTCCAAAATGGCCTCCCCATTATAGCTGATTATAAATCCTGATTATAAATCCTGATTATAAATCCTGATTATAAATCCATAATAATCCATATGTTATCACCTAATGTTGTGTTAGATCTTTTTATCAACTTAAGTTCTTCTGAACATTACAAGTTTTGACATTATATGTGATATTTATGGCCTGTAGGCCTCATTGACCTGAGCTCATACAACTCGTTTTTGAGTAAAAAAAAAAAAAGCTTAATGAAATATATTGTGCTATTTATCACAGACTACTTTATGTCAAAGATTAACAAGGACTCTCTCCTCCTCACCAGTGTCATGATCAAAGATATGATCAAGAACCTCACATAAAGTATATCGTTTGGTCATTGTGCTGCTACAGAATGAATTGTGAGCAAGGCCTCATAAAAGCTTTATATACCAGAGCTGCGAGAAAAAGTTGTAAAAATTATTGAAACAATGCTGCGATTGTTTGAGAGAATGCCAACAGGTGTGGTTCCCTTGGGGGTTGCCATGGAATCCAAGAAGGGGAGTGATGTGTCTGTGTGTGTGTGTGTGTGTGTGTGTGTGTGTGTGTGTGTGTGTGTGTGTGTGTGTGTGTGTGTGTGTGTGTGTGTGTGTGTGTGTGTGTGCTCAAAGACACATGCATGTGGGGGTCTGGGAGAGGCATCTGATGAATGGGCATGTGCCTGAACTCAATTTAATGCCCTAGTCGTAGTCTCACCCATTCCTTTCTAACGATCGGTCATACACCACAGGTGTACAAAGGTTAAATAAAACACCCAAAATATTATGAAAAACATCCAAATGTAGTTTGTGTGTTCAGATGGCCTGTGTGGACAAAGTCATGGAACCTTATTGACAATCAGATTAAATGAACAACATTTTTCAGAGAGAAAACTTCGGTCCAATTCGACCGGAACACAGCAGGAGGGTTCAATGCATGATCACTATGAATTGCAAAAAAACCTTTTTCACAAACTAGACCTAATAAAAGCTAATTTTTTATTTTTAAGCATGATTTAAGATGCTGATAAGAAATAATGAACACGGAAGTAAATACAACACAACTCTGCCAGAAAAGGAAGGAAATCAACAATAACTTTTATTAAAGGGGTAGTACAGTCAAAAACGTGATTTTTCTGTTTTTTTATATACATGTCCATGCTATGAGGTATGGGGAATAATACTGGGAGATTGTGAAAACAATGATAATACACTTAGTGTATAGGCTATTTGAAAAGACCTCTGAAAATGCAACTTGTTTTTCAGGGTGGGGGTTTTGATGTCACCAGGTAGTATAAGTTAATAGACCGATAACAAAAAGAGTTTGCTCTCGTCTCTGCCAATAACAGTTAGTTTTCAGGTTACACATCCCTCCCATTAGGCTCCTCCAATTAGGCCCCTCTCTTAGACAGTACTAACACAATTCATACTTGAGAAATTGCATTTATCTAAGAAGCAATTTTTTTCTTCGTTTTGACCATTTTGTTTGAAAACAATTAAAAGTAAGGTACTTAGCAGAAATGATTTGATATTGAGATAAAAACTGCTGCGTTGCACCTTTAAATAAACACACACAAAAAAAAATGGTTTTAAGGGAAATATTTTGAGTTGGCCAAAAGAGACAGGAAATTGAAATGAGGGGCCCAACCTTTAATTTACTGTGGCCGCCCAGTATCGAAAGATAATATAACAACACTGAGAACACATGCTCTGTGTGCCACCGCCAATCTCAAAACACTGGCTTTCCACCATCCAATTTTAATGTCCAATTTTGTTCAAAACTCCCATTAGATGTTATTCTCCCTGATTTCACACCCTGATCCGACATTGTGCCAAATTATTAAAGATGTTGATTCGATTTCATCTGATCTGGACATTACAGAGAAACCAAAAGGGGAATGAATTATAGTTCGTCTTTTTTTTTTTAAAAGAAGAAGGTGCCATGGCAACCACAAGATACTGATATGCACTACTGTGCATGAGTGTTCGTGAGTGTGAGTGTGTGTATGTGAGTGTGTCAATGACAGTGCTTTGTCAGTGTGATGTTAATGGCTGTGTACGGAGGGCAGGTATGATAAGTGTGGTAATTGGACTAATTGCTGCAACCAAACAGCCTCTAAAAGCAATAACGTTTCTTAGTCAGGATGCTTAATGAAAATACATTAGTCATTCCTTTACTTAGTGTGGTCCTCTGTAGCTCCGTTGGTAAAGCATGAATCTTGCAAAGTCAGGATTGTTGGTTTGAATCCCGGGACCACCCCACATGTAAAAAATATATACATGGATGACTATAAATGCTTGGATAAAAGCATCTGGTAAATGGTACATTATTATATGAGAGCCAGTGTTAACATGGCAACAAAAATAAGCTCTGACGAAGGCTGAGAGGCAGAGACGTAATCTTAAAGGGGACATTTGCCCCGGGCTCTGCCACAGCATACAGTCATTACTATATTTTATCGTAAACATCAACGTTATTCAAACCACAAGTTGGAACGTGCGCATTTTCATTTCACTGGTAGAATCGGGAAGTTTCTACTTCCTCTGTATTCGTCTGCTCAATGTCCAGCATTCATAACGAATGCAGATTCCGCACCGCTAGGTAGATGGGGCATATCCACAAACTTAGTCTGTGGTATTGTTTACTTAGAACGACCAACACACAGTAATGTCAGAACTTCTCTAAGACATTTCATTTTGTGTGAAAATTGCTGTTTTTTCCACTAACGTTTGTCTATGTGGTGTTTCGTCTGGCTATGCTAATTACAAACAAGCGTGAGAACGAGTTCTAAATACCAGAGATTTACCCAGACGCTGCCAGTAGTTTGCGGCTATCAAGAATTATGCTTACTGTGACCAAAGATTATCAGAGGGATTTTCAGGCTGAACAGATGGGGAATCCTTAAGCCTCTGTACCATCAATATGACATCTGCAGCATTTACAGCGACGCAGATATCTTTCATATTTCTTACACTTCACAGAGCACAGCTATTGTGAATGAAGTTGTCAAGTATGTGAGCAGATGTCATACATGTTTGTTATTATGAAAGTTTACATGTTCAAGAAGGTATTTCTGACAAAAACACAAACAAACAAAAGTTTACGTTCAAATGGCTCTCCTGTGAAGTAGTGACGCGCGACGTATGACTGGTTTCCTGAAACGAGTCACAGAATCTGATTCCACCATGTGTTTCCAACCCCAAGCTCTGCACATGGTGAAGGTAAGTTGGCAAAAAAAAAGATCTACAAGCTGATGGCTAAGATAGCTCAATTTACAGTAAGGTATAAACACGAATTGGGTCATGTTTGTATGGGTTTGTGTTATTGGGGTTAGAGGTGGTTAGAGGACCACAGAGTATCTTCCAGATCATGTCTTCAATTTAGTCGACCCCTCTTTTGACCTTTACCCTCTTCTCTTTTGACCTTTACCCTCTTCTCTTTTGACCTGTACCCTCTTCTCTTTTGACCTTTACCCTCTTCTCTTTTGACCTTTACCCTCTTCTCTTTTGACCTTTACCCTCTTCTCTTTTGACCTTTACCCTCTTCTCTTTTGACCTTTACCCTCTTCTCTTTTGACCTTTACCCTCTTCTCTTTTGACCTTTACCCTCTTCTCTTTTGACCTTTACCCTCTTCTCTTTTGACCTTTACCCTCTTCTCTTTTGAATTGTACCCTCTTCTCTTTTGACCTGTACCCTCTTCTCTTTTGACCTTTACCCTCTTCTCTTTTGACCTTTACCCTCTTTGACCTTTACTCTTTGTGAAACTCAGGTTATCTGGAGCCATTCCACAGTGCCCTGCTGAAACCCCAACGTGAAACATTTTGGGTACACGAGCACGAGGGAAGGGTCAAACATTGCGTTTACGGATCATAACAACATTTTACGACAAAAAAAACCCAGAGCAAGGTACACTGAAAGGTCTAAAATCAAGACAACGGTAATGACAAAACCACCTCATTCGTCTCTCGGCAGATTCTTAAAATACAACACAAAGACACATCGACAAAATCACTTCCTGCTACTACTGACAAGATTGGTCCATCAAATTCAATGTGAGAGGTTTACATATAATGTAGATCTTAGAGAGGAGGAAGGGGATTTTGGTTTAGAGACGGTGAATGTATTGTTGTGTATGAGAACGTTTCAAAGGTGCCATTTCTCCTCAAACTCGCACGTGCACAACAAAGCATACTGTGTAAGGACTGCCGTCCTTCTGCAGCCCCTCCAGCTCATTCACTTTGCTGTCTTAGCCAGCTGGATGAGACATAACCATTAGCCACATCCACTCTGCTTCCACAGCTCAACATGCAGTCACTAGCTGCAGCGAACTGAAAAGACGAGCGACCCAGGGATGTGTGTGCTTTGGGGACCATTAACAGAATGTGACTGGCTGAATGGGTGTGGTATGTGGAGGATGAGGGCTGCAGTAGGTATCTCAGACAGGGGGGAGTGAGGCCTAAGAGAGTTTTATAAATAAGCATCAACCAGTGGGTCTTGCGACGGGTATACAGAGATGACCAGTTTACAGAGGAGTATTGAGTGCATTGAGGTGTCCTATAAGGAGCATTGGTGGCAAATCTGATGGCCGAATGGTAAAGAACATCTTGCCGCTTGAGAGCACCCTTACCTGCCGATCAATAAATTACGTCTCCATAATCTAGCATGGGTAGGATGGTAATCTGAATCAGGGTTATTTTAGCAGCTGGGGTGAAAGAGGAGTGATTACGATAGAGGAAACCAAGTCTAGATTTAACTTGTATATGATTTAACTTGTATATGTGCTGAGAGAATGATAGTGTACCATCTAGCCTTACTCTCAAGTACTTGTATGAGGAGACTACCTCAAGCTCTCTAAACCCTTAGAGGTAGTAATCACACCTGTGGGGAGAGGGGTATTCTTCTTACCAAACTACATTACCTTTGTTTTGGAGGAGTTCAGAACAAGGTTAAGGGCAGAGAAAGCTTGTTGGACACTAAGAAAGCTTTGTTGTGGAGTGTTTAACACAAAATCCAGGGAATTGCCAGCTGAGTATAAGATTGTATCATCTGCATATAAATGGATGAGAGAGCTTCCTACTGCTTGAGCTATGATGTTGATGTGAATTGAGAAGAGCATGTGGCCTAGGATTGAGCCTTGGGGTACTCCCTTGTTGACAGGCGGTGGCTGAGACAGCAGATGTTCTGTCTCAGCCACCGCTTGTTCTATCTCAAAGCCATCAGACTGTTGAACAGCCACCGCTTACATTGAGTGGCTGCTGCCAACATACTGACTCAACTCCAGCCACTTTAATAATGGGAATTGATGGAAATGTATGTCAAATATATCACTAGCCACTTTAAACAATGCTACTTAATATAATGTTTATATACCCTACATTATTCATCTCATATGTATATGTATATACTGTACTCTATATCATCTACTGCATCTTTATGTAATACATGTATCACTAGCCACTTTAAACTATGCCACTTTGTTTACATACCCTACATTACTCATCTCATATGTCTATACTGTACTCGATACCATCTACTGCATCTTGCCTATGCCGTTCTGTACCATCACTCATTCATATCTTTATGTACATACAGTGGGGCAAAAAAAGTATTTAGTCAGCCACCAATTGTGCAAGTTCTCCCACTTAAAAAGATGAGAGAGGCCTGCAATTTTCATCAAAGGTACACTTCAACTATGACAGACAAAATGAGAAAAAAAATCCAGAAAATCACATTGTAGGATTTTTCATGAATTTATTTGCAAATTATGGTGGAAAATAAGTATTTGGTCACCTACAGACAAGCAAGATTTCTGGCTCTCACTGACCTGTAAACTTATTATTTAAGAGGCTCCTCTGTCCTCCACACGTTATCTGTATTAATGGCACCTGTTTGAACTTGTTATCAGTATAAAAGACACCTGTCCACAACCTCAAACAGTCACACTCCAAACTCCACCATGGCCAAGACCAAAGAGCTGTCAAAGGACACCAGAAACAAAATTGTAGACCTGCACCAGGCTGGGAAGACTGAATCTGCAATAGGTAAGCAGCTTGGTTTGAAGAAATCAACTGTGGGAGCAATTATTAGGAAATGGAAGACATACAAGACCACTGATAATCTCCCTCGATCTGGGGCTCCACGCAAGATCTCACCCCATGGGGTCAAAATGATCACAAGAACGGTGAGCAAAAATCCCGGGGAGACCTAGTGAATTTCCTGCAGAGAGCTGGGACCAAAGTAACAAAGCCTACCATCAGTAACACACTACGGCGCCAGGGACTCAAATCCTGCAGTGCCAGACGTGTCCCCTTGCTTAAGCCAGTACATGTCCAGGCCCATCTGAAGTTTGCTAGAGAGCATTTGGATGATCCAGAAGAAGATTGGGAGAATGTCATATGGTCAGATGAAACCAAAATATAACTTTTTGGTAAAAACTCAACTTGTCGTGTTTGGAGGACAAAGAATGCTGAGTTGCATCCAAAGAACACCATACCTACTGTGAAGCATGGGGGTGGAAACATCATGCTTTGGGGCTGTTTTTCTGCAAAGGGACCAGGACGACTGATCCGTGTAAAGGAAAGAATGAATGGGGCCGTGTATCGTGAGATTTTAAGTGAAAACCTCCTTCCATCAGCAAGAGCATTGAAGCTGAAACGTGGCTGGGTCTTTCAGCATGACAATGATCCCAAATAAATAAATAAGCTCTGTCAGAGCTTGACAATCAGAGTTTGACTATCAGGAATCATGTGAAAAGACAACAGCACAACCATGTGAAAAGGGTATTAGTGCCAATGATAAGCTCTGACAGCCAAGCTAGTTTCCATGGACAGTTTTTCTTCATGTGCATCCCCTAAACCCTCCTCTATCACCGATCAAGGGTTCTGTTCCAAATGGTACCCTAATCAATAGTGCAGTACTTTAGACCAGAAACACTATAGGTGCACTATAATGGGAACAGGGTACCATTTGGGATGCCGCTGAAACGCATAACCTCTTGACTGAATTCACAGAGAACATTAACTTTTATATTTAACGACTTTATCTTCTCTTCCTACCCAATATGACTGCCTAAGAGGTCTAATAAGAAGTAGGTTCCTCTCTCTCTATCTCCATAAAACAGTGCTCTTATTCATTATGTAAAATAGAGGAGCGAGAGAGCGAGTGCGAGAGAGAGACAGAGAGAGACAATGAAGCAGGGAAGGATAATCCCATAGAAAAACCATTGGTACAGTTGATTGCACTAAAGTACTGTACGATAAAGGCAATTTCATCCATCAGGGAAGCAGGACAGATAGGAAAGGAAAGCAGTAAAGAACATGTTCAAGCTTTTTAATATACATTTTATGCGTCCACTCCATTGTTTATCCACCATTGTTCACCAAGGAGCTGATCGTGGACTTAAGGAGATGGCAGAGAACGTACGCCCCCAACAAACATTGAAATGGTCCATTCACACAGACAGTGTGGTGAAGAAGGCTGAGGAAATTCAGCTTGACCCCTTAGACCTTCACAAATTTCTAAAGATGCACCATTGAGAGCATCCTGTCGGGCTGTATCACTCAAGTTTTCAGTTGTTTGTTTCACAAGAAAACATATTTTTCATCTTCAAAGTGGTAGGCATGTTGTGTCAATCAAATGATACAAACCCCCAAAAATGCAATTTTAATTCCAGGTTGTAAGGCAACAAAATAGGAGGAATGCCAAGGGGGGTGAATGCTTTCGCAAGCCACTGTACACACACACACACACACACACACACACACACACACACACACACACACACACACACACACACACACACACACACACACACACACACACACACACACACACACACACACACACACACACACACACACATAAACACCTAAACACACGCATTCAGTTGAAGTCATTTTTCACAATTACCACAGTTACAGTCAATAACATTTTAGTCATTTAACTTGCAGTTAGTGAGGTGGAACAAAGGCATACTGAATCTCAGTCCTCAAAGCAGCTACCAGAAAAATGGGGGGGTTGAAGTGTAGAAAATTGTTTTTTAAAAATAAAGAAAACCCTTGAATGAGTAGGTGTGTCTCCAGCTTTTGACTGGTACTGTATATATAATATATATAATTATGTACATATCCTCTGTCATTAGTAACTGTAAGTGAATTTCTAAAGAAAATGTGGGAGTTACACAGCTTTGGAATTGCACAATATCTCTGTTTTCGCCATGTTTCTGGTTTGTAAATGCTCTTTATTTTCAACAAATGTACTTTCAGCTATCATTTCATGTGTGTCGATTTTAGTAATGAATGCTAGAGGGTCATCATTTATTAAAATTAACCATGTGTCAAGATCGCAATGTTGCAAAACCACAATATTTTGCCTTTAATCCTATTAATCCGTCTAAAATGGATGACATAATAGATACATGAACCATCTTTTTCTCATCACACTTTTAATGGTGACGCAGTAGGAGATGTTGTTCAACATTTTTTATGAATATTCATGCTTAGCCCTACCAATCAGGTGCTCCAGCTGTCCTTGTCATGTGCGTTGCCCGGGTCATCTTTATTCTCTTCACAAACAGACATCTCATCATGCCTATCACATTTCCATGGCTTGACATAAGACCATTGACCCCCAGAATAATAAAGATATATTTTAACTGCTAACTTTTCGATAAAAGCTTTTTGTGAGAAGCTAATCGATCAAGTCAATTGATTAAGGCATAATTCTAATGATATCATATATAATTTTAAGACATTCAGTCACTTGTTGATATTTTGCTAACCTTATAAAAGCAGTATGAACTAGAGGAGACAATGGCCTGTGCTTAAACACAGTGTCCTGATGCACTTTTCCAAGAGCTCTGATTGGTTGGGAATGGCAGGGCTATGATTGGTGAGTGACAACTATTTTAAACTGAGCAGCCAAACTAACGGGACTTAAGGGAAACTGAAGGGACTGTGGTGGGAAGTTAGGTAGAGAGGAGAGGAGGGGGACGGCCTCTTTTACAGCCACACCTCCAGCTCATCTAATAGGCTGCAGCCACTGCTACGCAATGTGAATGAGCATCAGGTGTTGAAAGTCATTTAGAAGCTTTCATTCCATTTAAAAAGAATCACAAACATCGGTCAAATTTGTTATTTGATTTCAGACTAATTGAATACAGTAGGTTGAACTAACTGAAGCCTAATTTTGTATCATACCAATCAGAAAAATTGACTTCAGATGAACAACAATGTCGTCCCACTTTTTTTTTTTACAGTGTGCGTGCAGGCGTCCGTGTGTTCGTGTGTTCATGTGCATTTACTTGTGTGTGTGATAATTAGCAACCCGAGAAATCATGTTTCGTGGCAGAGAGACAAAATCATAGTTTAGAAAAAATATGCCTATACCAGATTTGGGTAAATCTTTGAAATACTTCAAATCAAATTTTATTTGTCACATGCGCCGAATACAACAGTTGTAGACCTCACTGTGAAATGTTTAATTACAAGCCCGTACACGTACTGCAACTGCAATTGCCAGGTGGGTGGGGTCTGCACTTTTATGTTAGTTTTATTGCAATTAAAAAAACTCAATCAAGCACAAAATTGAATCAATTTGCAATAGTACGTGAACCCAGGTCTAAAGGCTAAGTGTGTTATATCTACTCAGATGGGAAATCAAATCAGCGCAGTGCATCGTAATGATGATAATGAGTGCAGTACATGGTCATGATAATAATGAGTGCAGTACATGGAAAAGAATGAGTGCAGTACATGGTAATGATAATAATGAGTGCAGTACATGGTAATGATAATAATGAGTGCAGTAAATGGAAAAGAATGAGTGCAGTAAATGGAAAAGAATGAGTGCAGTACATGGTAATGAAAATAATGAGTGCAGTACATGGTAATGATAGGAATGAGTGCAGTACATGGTAATGATAGTAATGAGTGCAGTGCATGGTAATGATAATAATGAGTGCAGTACATGGTCATGATGATAATGAGTGCAGTATATGGCAGTGATAATAATGAGTAGAGTGCATGGTAATGATAATAATGAGTGCAGTACATGGTAATGATAGTAATGAGTGCAGTGCATGGTAATGATAATAATGAGTGCAGTACATGGTCATGATGATAATGAGTGCAGTATATGGCAGTGATAATAATGAGTGCAGTGCATGGTCATGATGATAATGAGTGCAGTATATGGCAGTGATAATAATGAGTGCAGTGCATGGTAATGATAATAATGAGTGCAGTACATGGTAATGATAATAATGAGTGCAGTACATGGTAATGATAATAATGAGTGCAGTACATGGTAATGATGGTAATGAGTGCAGTACATGGTAATGATAGCAATGAGTGCAGTGCATGGTAATGATAATAATGAGTGCAGTATATGGTAATGATAATAATTAGTGCAGTACATGGTAATGATAATAATGAGTGCAGTACATGGATAAGAATGAGTGCAGTACATGGTAATGATAGTAATGTGTGCAGTGCATGGCAATGATACTAATGAGTGCAGTACATGGTAATGATAATAATGAGTGCAGTACATGGTAATGATAATAATGAGTGCAGTACATGGATAAGAATGAGTGCAGTACATGGTAATGATAGTAATGAGTGCAGTACATGGTCATGATAATAATGAGTGCAGTACATGTTAATGATGATAATGAGTGCAGTACATGGTAATGATAATAATGAGTGCAGTACACGGTAATGATAGTAATGAGTGCAGTGCATGGTAATGATAATAATGAGTGCAGTATATGGTAATGATAATAATTAGTGCAGTACATGGTAATGATAATAATGAGTGCAGTACATGGATAAGAATGAGTGCAGTACATGGTAATGATAGTAATGTGTGCAGTGCATGGCAATGATACTAATGAGTGCAGTACATGGTAATGATAATAATGAGTGCAGTACATGGTAATGATAATAATGAGTGCAGTACATGGATAAGAATGAGTGCAGTACATGGTAATGATAGTAATGAGTGCAGTACATGGTCATGATAATAATGAGTGCAGTACATGTTAATGATGATAATGAGTGCAGTACATGGTAATGATAATAATGAGTGCAGTACACGGTAATGATAGTAATGAGTGCAGTGCATGGTAATGATAATAATGAGTGCAGTACATGGTCATGATAATAATGAGTGCAGTACATGTTAATGATAATAATGAGTGCAGTACATGGTAATGATAATAATGAGTGCAGTACATGGATAAGAATGAGTGCAGTACATGGTAACGATAGTAATAAGTGCAGTGCATGGTAATGCTAATAATGAGTTCAGTACGTGGTATTGATAGTAATGAGTGCAGTACATGGTCATGATAGTAATGAGTGCAGTACATGGATAGTAATGAGTGCAGTATATGGATAGTAATGAGTGCAGTACATGGTAATGATAGTAATGAGTGCAGTACATGGATAGTAATGAGTGCAGTACATGGATAGTAATGAGTGCAGTACATGGTCATGATGATAATGAGTGCAGTATATGGCAGTGATAATAATGAGTGCTGTACATGGTAATGATGATAATGAGTGCAGTGCATCGTATTGATAATATTGAGTGCAGTACAAGGTAATGATAATAATGAGTGCAGTACATGGTAATGCTAATAATGAGTGCAGTACATGGTAATGATAATAATGAGTGTAGTACATGGTAATGATAATAATGAGTTCAGTACATGGTAATGGTAATAATGAGTGCAGTACATGGTAATGATAATTAATGAGTGCAGTACATGGTAATGATAATAATGAGTGCAGTACATGGTCATGGTGATAATGGGTGCAGTACATGGTAATGATAATAATGAGTGCAGTACATGGCAATGATAATAATGAGTGCAGTACATGGTAAAAGTGTTATAGATTTTAACTTGACAAAAACAAGTCCTAAATGTCATTAGTTTCACTTTAGCTGTGCTAACGTAGTATATAGACCATGGTGGAGTTAACTGGCGTGGGTACATAGCTCCTGAAGAACAGCTGGCGGCTGATGGCGGATTTAAATTCACCGCTTGACTGAGGAGGAACAATTATCACAGAGTTGAATATCAGAATGGAAAAATGTTGAAGAAATTTGCTTCTGAAAAATGTCATGGTTGGCTGCTGTTGGTTGATTTAAATTGACTGAAGACCGATTATCACAGAGTTTAGTATCAAATAAAAGTTTAGAATATTTAAAAAGATTTCCCTCAAGGTGCTTTGCCCTATAAATGAACTTCTCTCTGGATGATTGGATTTTCTTTGATGAGGAATAGTGCCTGTCATGCCGAATAGTGTCCCTCTGTGTGATGACCTACCGAGTCTAATTTTGGAGCTCATTAAAGCCTTAATTACGTTCTTTTCTTCCCCTTTTCTTCTCCAAAAAAATATGATTTCCGCAACAATTTCAGGTTTAAACAAGTTTTGTTTAGCTAATAAGATGAAAACATTACTTCAAACTACTTTTTTGAGACGTTGTTAACATTTCAACAAAACAAAAAAATCTATGTCTTAAAACATTGCTACATTTCGGAAATAGCAAAGAAAAAAGTGTAATCTGCTTGACACGTTAAAGGTACTTACTTACCTTAGAGATCACAAAGTCAGATCATTTCCCCTCCATTCATCTGCAAATCCGTTTAGATTCATACTGGTTTGTCTGGCTGTCACGTTATTTGAACCTTCCCTGATCTACAGTGAAATAATATCATTTCAGTCGTCCTCTATTGTGATTCCTGTTTGTTGTATCTCCCGTAGCTCGTTAGCACCCCCTTGTGGTTGAATAGATATGTACCTATTGTAGGTCCTAAGATACAATAATGAACAATGTTGAACTAACAAATACCATCAAGGGATATGTTACAATTTACAACAATGAGCTCCTTGTGAAACAGATGTGAAAACCAACTGGTATTTAACATCTACATATTTAAACTTTGACATTTTTATGTTCAGGTGTTTCATTAACTTATTAACTTTTGTAAACTGGCAATGGCAATCACAGACTAAAATACTTGAATGCTGGTGTGTGGAATATAGATGAGGTGGTTGGCTGTGCGGGTGGGAGGTTCCGCCTGTCACTTCGTTCTCAACAGGCAGCTAGTCTCAGAAGGGGGACTTGAAGAGGGAGACGGCGAAGTCCAGGCACTGCTGCTCTCTTTGTTCTGAGCGTTGGCAGTGCTCGTGGTTTTAGTTCATCTGTTTAGCTCACATATTATGTGCCCAGTATGACAGAACAAGAAAACTTTCTTATCAGATAATGACAACATGACAATAACAGTAGCTGTAGGTGATGTAAATGAAAAGTTGTATTGTGGTTTGTAATGGAGTACATCAGGTTGGATCCACGTCTGGGTGTTGGGCAGAACCCCTAGGTCCTGGAGAACAGGTAACGGAGGACATCAGGTGGATCCACGTCTGGGTGTTGGCCAGAACCCCTAGGTCCTGGAAAACAGGAAATGGAGGACATCAGGTGGATCCAGGTCTGGGTGTTGGGCAGAATCCCTAGGTCCTGGAGAACAGGAAATGGAGGACATCAGGTGGATCCAGGTCTGGGTGTTGGGCAGAATCCCTAGGTCCTGGAGAACAGGAAATGGAGGACATCAGGTGGATCCAGGTCTGGGTGTTGGGCAGAATCCCTAGGTCCTGGAGAACAGGAAATGGAGGACATCAGGTGGATCCAGGTCTGGGTGTTGGGCAGAATCCCTAGGTCCTGGAGAACAGGAAATGGAGGACATCAGGTGGATCCAGGTCTGGGTGTTGGCCAGAACCCCTAGGTCCTGGAGAACAGGTAACGGAGGACATCAGGTGGTTCTGGGTCTGGGTGTTGGGCAGAACCACTAGGTCCTGGAGAACAGGGACAGAGTTAAAGGTTGGAGACAGAGACATAAACAAGAAAACACACAGGTTACAGGCTGATCAGGTATGTAAAAATACAGTTATTGATTGATTTAATTTAAATTAAACGTTTGATCAGACATGCAATAATGTTAATGGCAGACAGAAAATAAAGGATACCTGACTGTAATGGTTTGTATCAGTGGGGTGGATGAGGGAGGTGAGGAATTGCCCTGGAGAAGATAAGAGAGCGGTGAGTTGTGAGAGAAACTCTGGGCTGGTGTCATGACCACTGTAGTCATACACCTTGACAGTACCTACCTGGCAGCGAAGGTTACTTACCGTGACCCAGCGATTAGCCTTGAGATTGACTCTCTGGACAAAGTGGGCCAGTGTTGGTACTGCTGACAGCATCCCGATGCCGCCCACCTCCAGTCCGACACAAGCCACCTATGAGAACATTTGATGGATTAGTGCAGTGTTATAAATGGGAGATACATACTTTTCAACCGTTTTTGAAGCTGGTCCCCCTCCGACTCAGAGAATCAGACTGATCTGAACTCACTGGCTGTGGTGTACCTCCTGGGTGGTTCGGACAGTTGCTGTCATTTGGAGAGGGAAGTGTAACAACCGTTTCTTGCTTTCTCAAATGTCAACCAAAGCTTAATATACTTTGTCTTCACTGAAGTGTAGGGCGTCAGGGCTTTCAGTGATTGACTGTCCAACTGGAGAAGATCGTTGTCTTCCACCGAGGTAACCCTTATGAAGACAAAGAGAAACATATCAGCGTTATGGCTTTCAGTGGTTGACTGTCCAACTGGAGAAGATCGTTGTCTTCCACCGAGGTAACCCTTATGAAGACAAAGAGAAAAATATCAGCGTTAGGACTTTCAGTGGTTGACTGTCCAACTGGAGAAGATCGTTGTCCTCCACCGAGGTAACCCTTATGAAGACAAAGAGAAACATATCAGCGTTAGGGAAACTAAAACTAGCTTCAGGTTATTTTGTGTGCAAATTCAAATAGTTATTATCTGAGGGACTTGCACATCAAGGCACTTGCCCGTGGCAGTCTCGAGGGTCTGGTTGGTCCGTTCATCCAAAACTGGAGGAGGGGGGGTAAGAAAAGGAATATCTATTGACAATGGAAGATATTGAAATATGTCTGATTATGTACCATGGAAAAACTAACTAGATCCACACCTTGTTCCAGATTTCACAACCGTTGACCTTTGGTTTACACAAGATGAGCTCAGGAGAACAGTGGGCTTTGAAGTCGTCCATCATTGCCTTGGACCAGTCTTATCCTTGATGAGCTCAGGAGAACAGTGGGCTTTGAAGTCGTCCATCATTGCCTTGGACCAGTCTTATCCTTGATGAGCTCAGGAGAACAGTGGGCTTTGAAGTCGTCCATCATTGCCTTGGACCAGTCTTATCCGTGATGAGCTCAGGAGAATAGTGGGCTTTGAAGTCGTCCATCATTGCCTTGGACCAGTCTTATCCTTGATGGGTATCACAACTAAAATCATATTAGCTTCCTTTTCAATGGGTTATAGAAAATACTTCTTGAGTCATGCACGTTATTTTCCTTTACTGACCTTAGTGGGTGTTGCCTCCACCCACTTGGTAAAGTAACTTTTCGCCGTCTGACATTATGCAGATGAGGTCCACCCATAACATTTAAAGCGTTAAGAGAGAACATTACTTTATTCTGATCCATTTCTGTGTCATACAGTTTACAGATTTTCATATTT
This sequence comes from Oncorhynchus clarkii lewisi, assembly GCF_045791955.1. Taxonomy (NCBI): domain Eukaryota; kingdom Metazoa; phylum Chordata; class Actinopteri; order Salmoniformes; family Salmonidae; genus Oncorhynchus; species Oncorhynchus clarkii. The sequence goes on from NC_092162.1 coordinate 72,705,954, forward strand.
TAGGGATACTGACACACATTCACACACACACACACACACACACACACACACACACACACACACACACACACACACACACACACACACACACACACACACACACACACACACACACACACACACACACACACACACACACACACAAACACACACACACACGCACACGCACTCCATAATATTGAACTCTCCTGTGGTCAAATAAAGCAACCATTACAAAACAACTTATCAGGGCGAAACTTGAATTGTGACACACTTACCGATCATGTTCCGGTAGTGAAACAACTTTGATGGGCTTCAACTCCGACGCCACAGTCTTCACCCTCTCAAACTTCTGGCAGGCTAGACAGGGTACAGACCTTTACGTGCAGTGACAAATAATTGAAACATTGTGTGCTGCCTGATATGCCATTAATTGATATCAGATTTAATAGAATGTGATTGAAAAACAAAAGGTTATTTCACTTACCCAGCTGTCCACATCCTTGACAATCCCACTCCAGATTAAAGCGTAGGTTGATTTTGGCAAATCATGCGCTTCACTCCGAAATGTCCAGCATACACCTCTGTCAGCACGACCTCTTTCTCCTCCTTAGTGAAAATCCCTCTCCTCTGTGGCTGGCCATCCTTCCCCCAGTAGGTAGATGTGATTAACTCACAAGTTGGAAGATAAGAGTTGTTGAAATACTAATGTCTACATTTTATTGCTTAGTTTCTGTAAGCCATTTAACAAACTATAACAGACTAAACATTGGAATTGGAGTTGATTCCAAGACAATACATAAAAGACCGTAAATACACAACTTGAAGCAACCACATATTTTGTCATGGAACGTGTTCTGATTGGCCAGTGAGGGGACAAGCCTCGACACACCGAACAAATTGTTTAATCATCAAAACCAGGCCCTTTTGCGCCAACGACAGCAAGTGCACCGATAATTGTGACGACAAAAAAAAAATGCAATCAATAGGCCTATAAAATATAAATAAATATATCTAACACACCCATGAACCTACAATATAGCCCTACTGCATGTGCTTAGATGCACCATTGTGTTGGGTTAGTTAAAATATAACCCTTAATACTAAACAGCTGCAAATTATTGATATATCAAAGTGTCACCAACAAACAAAAAACGTAATCAACAGGCCTATAACAAATATGACATTGTTCACATGTAAATAGCACTTTTCCGTAGTGCTCAAATCACACCATTTATTTTTCAACGCAATGAGCCAAATCAGTCGTCCATGACAACAAAATCATAAACAACAGAGCAGGCTAATTAGTCCTTTGTTTTTGGACCAATTACTCCATCGTTTTTGGGGGTTACACTCAGCTAAAACTATTTGGCTAATCTATTTTTCCATATTTCAAAGTCATATTCTTGAAGACCAAGGGGTGTTCAATAAACTTGAATAACTTGAAATCTTTGTTTTTTTTAATGTAAAGATATAGCCTGATCTTATTATTATCTATAGTAAAAAAAAGCGATTGGTTAGAAGAAGCATAACCAACCCAGTAATTAAAATACCACATCCATGAATGACCGACAATGTAAACTCTGACGTGGAATTGATCCCACTTGGCACTGGTTGAATCGAAGTTGTTCCCCACGTCATTTCAATGAAATCACGTTGTACCAACGTGGAAATAGACGTTGAATTGATGTCTGTGTCCAGCGAGACGTTGTTCAGTTGGTATTAAAAATGTTTGTTTTCTTCTAATGCCTCTTAAACCGGTTAAAGTTTATTGGGATGAGTCTTGTCCTTGAGGTAGAACTGAGTGATTTCCACTATATGGAATTAAGTTGTATGTGTGAACTTGACAGAAATAGTAGCAAAAAGTGGGTGTTGAACTTTTGTTGCACACATATCCAGAAAAAAAATGTGAAAAAAGTTTGACTGCAGTATTTTAGTACGCAGAATTAATGCAATGATGCTATTGGTCGAGGCGTTACGGGCAGCACTTTGGTGTAAGGTTAAGGTTAAAATCAGATTTGAAGACTTTGTGGCTGTGCTAGCTAGTGACCACTCTGCAGCGATGCTTCCAGAACAACAAGATTCATGACTAAAAACCGCTAACCTGTACCTCTTAAATGCTGACCACACAGGCCGTGTTACGAGCGTTGCAAAATAAGTGTACACATACATGTTATTCAATCATTTCATCCAAACTGGTAATACTAGATGGTAATACTAGATGGTAATACTAGAAGGTAATACTAGATGGTAATACTAGAAGGTAATACTAGAAGGTAATACTATAGGTAATACTAGAAGGTAATACTAGATGGTAATACTAGATGGTAATACGAGAAGGTAATACTAGATGGTAATACTAGATGGCAATACTAGAAGGTAATACTAGATGGTAATATTAGATGTTAATACTAGAAGGTAATACTAGATGGTAATACTAGATGGCAATACTAGAAGGTAATACTATAGGTAATACTAGAAGGTAATACTAGATGGTAATACTAGATGGTAATACTAGATGGCAATACTAGAAGGTAATACTATAGGTAATACTACATGGTAATACTAGATGGTAATACTAGAAGGTAATACTAGATGGTAATACTAGATGGCAATACTAGAAGGTAATACTATAGGTAATACTAGAAGGTAATACTAGATGGTAATACTAGATGGTAATACTAGATGGCAATACTAGAAGGTAATACTATAGGTAATACTAGATGGTAATACTAGATGGTAATACTAGAAGGTAATACTAGATGGTAATACTAGAAGGTAATACTAGAAGGTAATACTAGATGGTAATACTAGATGGTAATACTAGAAGGTAATACTATAGGTAATACTAGAAGGTAATACTAGATGGTAATACTAGATGGTAATACTAGATGGTAATACTATAGGTAATACTAGATGGTAATACTAGATGGTAATACTAGAAGGTAATACTAGAAGGTAATACTAGATGGTAATACGAGAAGGTAATACTAGATGGTAATACTAGATGGCAATACTAGAAGGTAATACTAGATGGTAATACTAGATGGTAAAACTAGAAGGTAATACTAGATGGTAATACTAGATGGCAATACTAGAAGGTAATAATAGATGGTAATACTAGATGTTAATACTAGAAGGTAACACTAGAAGGTAATACTAGATGGTAATACTAGATGGTAATACTAGAAGGTAATACTAGAAGGTAATACTAGATGGTAATACGAGAAGGTAATACTAGATGGTAATACTAGATGGCAATACTAGAAGGTAATACTAGATGGTAATATTAGATGTTAATACTAGAAGGTAACACTAGAAGGTAATACTAGATGGTAATACTAGATGGTAATACTAGATGGTAATACTAGATGTTAATACTAGAAGGTAACACTAGAAGGTAATACTAGATGGTAATACTAGATGGCAATACTAGAAGGTAATACTAGATGGTAATACTAGATGTTAATACTAGAAGGTAACACTAGAAGGTAATACTAGATGGTAATACTAGATGGTAATACTAGAAGGTAATACTAGATGGTAATACTAGATGGCAATACTAGAAGGTAATACTATAGGTAATACTAGAAGGTAATACTAGATGGTAATACTAGATGGTAATACTAGATGGCAATACTAGAAGGTAATACTATAGGTAATACTAGATGGTAATACTAGATGGTAATACTAGAAGGTAATACTAGATGGTAATACTAGATGGTAATACTAGAAGGTAATACTAGATGGTAATACTAGATGGTAATACTAGAAGGTAATACTATAGGTAATACTAGAAGGTAATACTAGATGGTAATACTAGATGGTAATACTAGATGGTAATACTATAGGTAATACTAGATGGTAATACTAGATGGTAATACTAGATGGTAATACTAGAAGGTAATACTATAGTTAATACTAGAAGGTAATACTAGATGGTAATACTAGATGGTAATACTAGAAGGTAATACTATAGGTAATACTAGAAGGTAATACTAGAAGGTAACACTAGAAGGTAATACTAAATGGTAATACTAGATGGTAATACTAGATGGTAATACTAGAAGGTAATACTAGATGGTAATACTAGATGGTAATACTAGATGGTAATACTAGATGGTAATACTAAATGGTAATACTAGAAGGTAATACTAGATGGTAATACTAGATGGTAATACTAGATGGTAATACTAGAAGGTAATACTAGATGGTAATACTAGAAGGTAATACTAGATGGTAATACTAGAAGGTAATACTATAGGTAATACTAGAAGGTAATACTAGAAGGTAATACTAGAAGGTAATACTAGATGGTAATACTAAATGGTAATACTAGAAGGTAATACTAGATGGTAATACTAGATGGTAATACTAAATGGTAATACTAGAAGGTAATACTAGATGGTAATACTAGATGGTAATACTAGATGGTAATACTAGAAGGTAATACTAGATGGTAATACTAGAAGGTAATACTAGATGGTAATACTAGAAGGTAATACTATAGGTAATACTAGAAGGTAATACTAGAAGGTAATACTAGAAGGTAATACTAGAAGGTAATACTAGATGGTAATACTAGAAGGTAACACTAGATGGTAATACTAGATGGTAATACTAGAAGGTAATACTATAAGGTAATACTATAGGTAATACTAGAAGGTAATACTAGATGGTCATACTAGAAGGTAACACTAGATGGTAATACTAGATGGTAATACTAGAAGGTAATACTATAGGTAATACTAGATGGTAATACTAGAAGGTAATACTAGAAGGTAATACTAGATGGCAATACTAGAAGGTAATACTAGATGGTAATACTAGAAGGTAATACTAGATGGTAATACTAGATGATAATACTAGAAGGTAATACTAGATGGTAATACTGGATGGTAATACTAGAAGGTAATACTATAGGTAATACTAGAAGGTAATACTAGAAGGTAATACTATAGGTAATACTAGAAGGTAACACTAGAAGGTAGTACTAGATGGTAATACTAAATGGTAATACTAGAAGGTAATACTAGATGGTAATACTATAGGTAATACTAGAAGGTAATACTAGACGGTAATACTAGAAGGTAATTCTAGATGGTAATACTAGATGGTAATACTAGATGGTAATACTAGAAGGTAATACTATATGTAATACTAGAAGGTAATACTAGAAGGTAATACTATATGGTAATACTAGATGGTAATACTAGAAGGTAATACTAGACGGTAATACTCTATGTAATACTAGAAGGTAATACTAGAAGGTAATACTAGATGGTAATACTAGAAGGTAATACTAGATGGTAATACTAGAAGGTAATACTAGATGGTAATACTAGAAGGTAATACTAGATGGTAATACTATATGTAATACTAGAAGGTAATACTAGAAGGTAATACTAGATGGTAATACTAGAAGGTAATACTAGATGGTAATACTATATGTAATACTAGAAGGTAATACTAGAAGGTAATACTAGATGGTAATACTATATGTAATACTAGAAGGTAATACTAGAAGGTAATACTAGATGGTAATACTAGATGGTAATACTAGAAGGTAATATTATATGTAATACTAGAAGGTAATACGGCTTTGCATTGCTCCTAGTGGACAGTATTGTAATTCTATACATACACAAGGCATCTCCCACATCCTGGGGACCTTAACAAGCATCTAATACTGTTGTTTGACCTGGCTGGAATAGGGAGCCAGTTAGGGGGCCAGTTAGGGGGCCAGTTAGGGTGCCAGTTAGGGAGCCAGTCAGGGAGCCAGTCAGGGAGACAGTTAGGGAGCCAGTTAGGGAGCCAGTTAGGGGGCCAGTTAGGGGGCCAGTTAGGGGGTCAGTTAGGGAGCCAGTTATGGTGCCAGTTAGGGAGCCAGTTAGGGTGCCAGTTAGGGAGCTAGTTAGGGAGCCAGTTAGGGAGCCAGTTAGGGGACCAGTTAGGGAGCCAGTTAGGGAGCCAGTTAGGGAGCCAGTTAGGGGGCCAGTTAGGTAGCCAGTTAGGGGGCCAGTTACGGAACCAGTTAGGGAGCCAGTTAGGGAGCCAGTTAGGGGGCCAGTTAGGAAGCCAGTTAGGGAGCCAGTTAGGGGGCCATTTAGGGAGCCAGTTAGGGAGCCAGTTAGGGAGCCAGTTAGGGGGCCAGGTAGGGAGCCAGTTAGGGAGCCAGTCAGGGAGCCAGTCAGGGGGCCAGTTAGGGAGCCAGATAGGGAGCCAGTTAGGGAGCCAGTTAGGGGGCCAGTTAGGGAGCCAGTTAGGGGGCCAGTTAGGGGGCCAGTTAGGGTGCCAGTTAGTGTGCCAGTTAGGGGTCCAGTTAGGGAGCCAGTTAGGGGGCCAGTTAGGGAGCCAGTTAGGGAGCCAGTTAGTGGGCCAGTTAGGGTGCCAGTTAGGGGGCCAGTTAGGGAGCCAGTTAGGGTGCCAGTTAGGGTGCCAGTTAGGGTGCCAGTTAGGGAGCCAGTTAGGGAGCCAGTTAGGGGGCCAGTTAGGGAACCAGTTAGGGGGCCAGTTAGGGGGCCAGTTAGGGAGCCAGTTAGGGGGCCAGTTAGGGGGCCAGTTAGGGAGCCAGTTAGTGGGCCAGTTAGGGGGCCAGTTAGGGCAGAGAAAGGTCAAAATGGCTGCCCTTTAGGACTCACTTCTAAAGCTGGTAATTGCTTGACATTCAGGAGATCTATTCCGGATCACACTGCCTGAACACCCACCCACCCTCGCTCCCAGGCTCTACCACCTGCAGTCTGAAGCACGAGCCTATCTGTGGGCCTGCCAGGGTCAAACTGCACAAACTGCAGTTTGTGTGTGTGTGTGTGTGTGTGTGTGTGTGTGTGTGTGTGTGTGTCTGTGTGTCTGTGTGTGTGTGTGTGTGTGTGTGTGTGTGTGTGTGTGTGTGTGTGTGTGTGTGTGTGTGTGCATGCATAGCAGAGCAGAGCAGCAGGGTCTGGTCTCTGAAGTTCCCACGTCAGTCAACAGAGCAATTAAAGACTGAAGAACCTTATTAAATGTACCAGACACACACACACACACACACACACACACACACACACACACACACACACACACTGATACTTTACTAGAACATCCTGACAGGTGAGGCAGGTTGGAACTCCATTGTTTTAAGTGTTTCCAGTTCCTCTGTTAATAATTAAGTCATTTTAATCTTTTCTCTGCAGCTTGCTAATGGCTAAGTCTGCGTTCAATATCAAATTGGCTGTCTGGGGTCTGACGGAGTCTGATGGAGGGAGGGAGGGAGGGAGGGAGGGAGGGAGGGAGGGAGGGAGGGAGGGAGGGGGAGAAAGAATTTGACACCAATAACTACCATGGGATATGCGTCAACAGCAACCTTTGGAAAATCCTCTGCATTATCACTAACAGCAGACTTGTACATTTCCTCAATAAAAACAATGAACTGAGCAAATGTCAAATTGGCTTTTTACCAAATTACCGTACAACAGACCATGTATTCACCCTGCACACCCTAATTGACAACCAAACAAACAAAGGCAAAGTCTTCTCATGCTTTGTTGATTTAAAAAAAAGCCTTCGACTTAATTTGGCATGAGGGTCTGCTATATAAAATCCATGTACACAAACAACAAGTGTGCAGTTAAAATAGGCAAAAAACACACAAATTTCTTCCCACAGGGCCGTGGGGTGAGACAGGGATGCAGCTTGAGCCCCAACCTCTTCAACATATATATCAACGAATTGGCGCGGGCACTAGAAAAGTCTGCAGCACCCGGCCTCCCCCTGCTAGAATCTGAAGTAAAATGTCTACTGTTTGCTGATGATCTGGTGCTTCTGTCACCAACCAAGGAGGGCCTACAGCAGCACCTAGATATTCTGCACAGATTCTGCCAGACCTGAGCCCTGACAGTAAATCTCAGTAAGACCAAAATAATGGTGATCCAAAAAAGGTCCAGTCACCAGGACCACAAATACAAATTCCATCTAGACACCATTGCCCTAGAACACACAAAAAACTACACATACCTTGGCCTTAACATCAGTGCCACATGTAAATTCCACAAAGCTGTGAACGATCTGAGAGACAAGGCAAGAAGGGCATCCTATGCCATCAAAAGGAAAATAAAATTCAACATACCAATTAGGATCTGGCTAAAAATACTTGAATCAGTCATAGAGCCCATTGCCCTTTATGGTTGTGAGGTCTGGGGTCCGCTCACCAACCAAGATTTCACAAAAAAACACAAAATGAGACTCTGCATGCAGAATTCTGCACAAATATCCTCCGTGTATGATGTAGAACACCAAATAATGCATGCAGAGCATAATTAGGCCGATACCCACTAATGATCAAAATCCAGAAAAGAGACGTTAAATTCTACAACCACCTAAAAGGAAGCGATTCCCAAACCTTCCATAACAAAGCCATCACCTACAGAGAGATGAACCTGGAGAAGAGTCAGCAAAGCAAGCTGGTCCTGGGGCTCTATTCACAAACACAAACACACCCTACAGAGCCCCAGGACAACAGCACAATTAGACCCAACCAAATCATGAGAAAACAAAAAGATAATTACTTGACACATTGGAAAGAATTAACAAAAAAACAGAGCAAACTAGAATGCTATTTGGCCCTAAACAGAGAGTACACAGCGGCAGAATACCTGACCACTGTGACTGACCCAAAATTAAGGAAAGCTTTGACTATGTAGACTCAGTGAGCATAGCCTTGCGATTGAGAAAGGCCGCCGTAGGCAGACATGGCTCCCAAGAGAAGACAGGCTATGTGCACACTGCTCACAAAATGAGGTGGAAACTGAGCTGCACTTCCTAACGTCCTGTCCAATGTATGACCATATTAGAGAGACATATTTCCCTCAGATTACACAGATCCACAAAGAATTCGAAAACAAATCAAATTTTGATAAACTCCCATATCTACTGGTGAAATAGCACAGTGTGCCATCACAGCAGCAAGATTTGTGACCTGTTGCCACAAGAAAAGGGCAACCAGTGAAGAACAAACACCATTGTAAATACAACCCATATATATGTTTATTTATTTTATCTTGTGTCCTTTAACCATTTGTACATTGTTAAAACACTGTGTATATATATATATGTATAATAGGACATTTGTAATGTCTTTATTGTTTTGAAATTTCTGTATGTGTAATGTTTACTGTTCATTTTTATTGTTTATTTCACTTTTGTATATTAACTATCTCACTTGCTTTGGCAATGTTAACACATGTTTCCCATGCCAATAAAGCCCCTTGAGTTGAATTGAATTGAATTGAGAGAAAGAGAGAGCCTGGGGTCTGACAGAGGAAATAGAGAGAGTGTGTGGGGTCTGACAGAGGGGAGAGAAAGGGGGAGTCGGGTCTGACAGAGGACAGAGAGAGTCTTGGGTCTGACAGAAGCGAGAGAGAGAGAGAGTCTGGGATCTGACAGAGGAGAGAGAGAGAGTCTGGGGTCTGACAGAAGAGAGAGAGAGAGAGAGTCTGGGGTCTGAGAGAGAGGGAGAGAGAGAGAGAGAGAGAGCCTGGGGTCTGACAGAGGAAAGAGAGAGAGTGTGTGGGGTCTGACGGAGGGGAGAGAAAGGGGGAGTCGGGTCTGACAGAGGAGAGAGAGAGTCTTGGGTCTGACAGAAGCGAGAGAGAGAGAGAGAGAGAGAGAATCTGGGATCTGACAGAGGAGAGAGAGAGAGTCTGGGGTCTGACAGAAGAAAGAGAGAGAGAGAGTCTGGGGTCTGAGAGAGAGAGAGAGAGAGAGAGAGAGAGAGAGAGAGAGAGCCTGGGGTCTGACAGAGGAGAGAGAGAGAGAGAGAGAGAGAGAGAGAGAGGGCCTGGGGTCTGACAGAGGAAAGAGAGAGAGTGTGTGGGGTCGGAGAAGCGAGAGAGAGTCTTGGGTCTGACAGAAGAGAGAGAGAGAGTCTGGGGTCTGACAGAGGAGAGAGAGAGAGTCTTGCGTCTGACAGAAGAGAGAGAGAGAGAGAGTCTGGGGTCTGACAGAAGAGAGAGAGAGTCTGGGGTCTGACAGAGGGGAGAGAGAGAGAGTCAGATCTGACATAGGAGAGAGAGAGGGAGAGTCTGGGGTCTGACAGAGGAGAGAGAGAGCGAGAGGGTCTCGACCCCACCCTGTGCAACTGTGTACTGGACTTCCTGACGGGCCGTCCCCTGGTGGTGAGGGTAGGTAACAACATCGCCACCCGCTGATCCTCAACACTGGGGCCCCACAAAGGTGCGTTCTGAGCCCTCTCCTGTACTCCCTGTTCACCCACGACTGCATGGCCATTTATGCCTCAAACTCAATCATCAAGTTTGCGGACGACACTACAGTGGTAGGCTTGATTACCAACAACAACGAGACGGCCTACAGGGAGGAGGTGAGGGCCCTCGGAGTGTGGTGTCAGGAAAATAACCTCACACTCAACGTCAATAAAACTAAGGAGATGATTGTGGACTTCAGGAAACAGCAGAGGGAGCACCCCCCTATCCACATCGATGGGACAGTAGTGGAGAGGGTAGTAAGTTTTAAGTTCCTCGGCATACACATCACAGACAAACTGAATTGGTCCACCCACACAGACAGCATCGTGAAGAAGGCGCAGCAGCGCCTCTCCAACCTCAGAAACCTGAAGAAATTTGGCTTGTCACCAAAGGCACTCACAAACTTCTACAGATGCACAATGGAGAGCATCCTGTCGGGCTGTATCACCGCCTGGTACGGCAACTGCTCCTCCCACAACCGTAAGGCTTTCCTGAGGGTAGTGAGGTCTGCACAACACATCACCGGGGGCAAACTACCTGCCCTCCAGGACACCTACACCACCCGATGTCACAGGAAGGCCATAAAGATCATCAAGGACAACAACCACCCGAGCCACTGCCTGTTCACCCCGAAGGTGAGGTCAGTGCATGTGCATCAAAGCAGGGACCGAGAGACTGAAAAACAGCTTCTATCTCAAGGCCATCAGACTGTTAAACAGCCACCACTAACATTGAGTGGCTGCTGCCAACACACTGACTCCAGCCACTTTAATAGTGGAAATTGATGTAAAATATATCACTAGCCACTTTAAACAATGCTACTTAATATAATGTTTACATACCCTACATTATTCATCTCATATGTATATACTGTACTCTATATCATCTACTGCATCTTTATGTAATACATGTATCACTAGCCACTTTAAACTATGCCACTTTGTTTACATTCCGTACATTACTCATCTCATATGTATATACTGTACTCGATACCATCTACTGCATCTTGCCTATGCCGTTCAGTACCATCACTCATTCATATATCTTTATGTTCATATTCTTTATCCCTTCACACTTGTGTGTATAAGGTAGTAGTTTTGGAATTGTTAGGTTAGATTACTCGTTGGTTATTACTGCATTGTCGGAACTAGAAGCACAAGCATTTCCCTACACTTGCATTAACATCTGCTAACCATGTGTATGTGACAAATAAATTTGATTTGATTTGATTTGAAGAGTGAGAGGGAGTCTGGGTCTGACAGAAGAGAGAGAGAGAGAGTCTGGGGTCTGACAGATTAGAGAGAGAGAGAGAGAGAGAGAGAGTCTGGGGTTTGACAGAGAAGAGAGTGACAGAGAGAGAGAGAGAGAGAGAGAGAGTCTGGGGTCTGACAGAGAAGAGAGAGAGAGAGAGAGAGAGTCTGGGGTCTGACAGAGAAGAGAGAGAGAGAGAGAGAGAGAGAGAGAGAGAGAGAGAGAGAGTCTGGGGTCTGACAGAGAAGAGAGGGAGAGAGAGAGACAAAGAGAGAGAGAGAGAGAGAGAGGGAGAGTCTGGGGTCTGACAGTGAAGAGAGAGAGGGAGAGAGACAGAGAAAGAGAGAGAGATAGAGAGAGAGTCTGGGGTCTGACAGAGAGAGAGAGAGAGAGAGAGAGACAGAGAGAGAGAGAGAGAGGGAGAGTCTGGGGTTTGACAGATAAGAGAGTGACAGAGAGAGAGAGAGAGAGAGAGAGAGAGAGAGAGAGAGAGAGAGTCTGGGGTCTGACAGAGAGAGAGAGAGAGAGAGAGAGAGAGTCTGGGGTCTGACAGAGAAGAGAGAGAGAGAGAGAGAGAGAGAGAGAGAGAGAGAAACAGAGAGAGAGAGAGTCTGGGGTCTGACAGAAAACATTGACCTGCTGGAGAAGCTTCACTTTATTTTTTCCACATTTCTTTCTCCTCTTTTCATTTCCTGTGGTTCACCATTCTCTCACTCTTTCTCTCTCTTTCTGACTCCAACCCTTCCCTCTGTTTTTCTCTCTCC